>NW_010325166.1:48500-50022 GCF_000700745.2 Antrostomus carolinensis | reverse complement strand
TTTCAGTTAACTAAAATGCTATCTCCTTATCAGTCCAAAGAGATTCACAGGAGCAATTTAGGGTATTAACTTCATTGCAATACAGGAGAAACTGTTAGCATGGATACCACCGTGTGGTAACTACAGGCAAGGACTTTAGGGGGAAAAAAAAATAAATTTGAGTAACAGGAATGGGAATTGACATATCTGCTGAGTATATGTCAATTTTGTTTGTAAGCACAAAATGATTGCAAGGTAGTATACAGTATGGACATGGTTTGTGTTTTTGCAAAACTGCCTATAAATATTTGAAGGAAAGAGTCCTTATGTTAAAGCATACTGCTCATCCATATGTGTATGGGAGGTTAGGAGATTGCTTGTCTGACAGCTATCTCGTTTGTCAAGTGGATTGAACACGTTGTTATTCTTTGAACCAGAGATTCTCTAGGGTAAAGCATACTATTAAGATAAAACTTATCTGTTAAAACTTCTCATTGTTTCTTCCTCTTTGCAGGATTATAAGGGTTTTGGGAATATTCCATCTCTGGAGGCTGCATTTGTGAGGAATGAGCATCTTTCCCTTGTGACTTTTAGCATCAGGAGGGAAGAGTCAGACTCTTTAGGGCCTCTTTTGTGCCTCTTGCAGGCGGTGGGCAACTGTGCCAAGAGCTACGACTGCTTGCTGCTCCTCGGTTTGGGTGTTGTCGAATTGCATTCCTTCCTGCCTGCATTTTTTTCCTTGTCTTTTCAAGTCATCAGGTTTTCATATTTACTTGTTAGATGGGCTTAATCTAGGATCTGAGTAACTTCTCAAATTCAGTGTTGGCTAAGTCTTTTTTCTTTTTGTTTCCTGCTTTGATATTTTATATTGGCCTTTTAGAGCCCCATTTAGAAAGGTTTTAAGTCATTTAGTGTTACCTGGAATACTAGTTACAATAGAACTCTTCTTCAATGCACTTAACGTATTTGCTCAGACAGTAGAGGGATCTTAACATAAATTAGAGGAATGGCTAAATGTTCTGCTATCCTTGGCAGTAACAAATTTCTTTTTAATAGCTATCTTCTGTCAAACAGCTGTTGTAATAGGTGATTTAGAAATTTCAGTGTATGATAGGACTCTTTTTCTCCAGCAGCTTATTAAATTGGATTCTGCTGGATTTATTTTCCCTTTCATATTACTAGGAGAGGATTGATAAAGATTAATTCTTGCTTTAATATTTGAGATTATAAATATCTAACTGCATGGTTAATTAGATTCCTTTAAAATTAAGGAGAGCTCAAATGTTAGAATAACAAAAGGAAATTGAATGTTTGTAATACAGCTGGTTCCTGTCTTGAGGGATTAAAAAGTAGTGGTAAGTCAGTCCAACTATGTGCTGCACTTGTTATCCCTTTTCAATATTGTGTAACTAGTGCAGTTAGGCTGTTTGCAGACTGTTATGATGATGGATTTTTTTTCAGATGACTCACCCACCGCCTCCTACTCTTCCTGTCCCTTGAGGCATCTAATTCTTTCTTTTCTTAAGATATGAGCATATTTGTT
>NW_010325166.1:33567-48466 GCF_000700745.2 Antrostomus carolinensis | reverse complement strand
AAGAAAGTTCATATCCTGTATATCTGTCCATACATTATTTGCTTGCTTTTACATTTTTTCCATTTTATTTGTTTGATTAAGTGAGCAGAGAAACTGTGGGTTGATTTATTTTATCTGTTCCCTGAAAGTCATCAAAGGCAGCTCTATCATAAAAAACAAGAAAACAAACACTTTTCAGAATTCATGCTGTCAGCAGATCAACTATCATCTGATAAGAATTCAAGATTTTGTATCACATCAGCAGCTGCAATCACCACCACTGGATATTAGCAATAATGCATTTTTATTGTCAAAAGAATATCGATAAGTTTTTCAACATGTTGATTTCTAAGCAAGCTTTTGTTTAAAAATGCACTGCTTATTGGTTTGGGCTGATAGAGATTTCCTTATTTTTAATTGGAACTATTTAAAACACAGACTTTGTGCCCAATTATGCTTCTAATTAAGCAGGAAAGGGTCTGAAAGTTGCAGGGGACAGGGAGAAGGCTGGAATGGAAGGAGTTCAGTGAAGGTTTTGTTTCAACCTTAGACACCTGGATGCAGTCTATAGGACACACTGATAATTGCCAAAAAGATGGCTTCATACTGCCTGTGGAGTTCCTGAAATGCAGTTGGGTCACTGTTGATTTTATTTTTTTAAGTAAAAATGAGCCTTTGGTAGTGATTAGTATTTTAACCCTTTTGAGATTTGAGGATTAACAACATTCATCTTCTGAGTTACCCTGACACTTGGGCAGGCAGTTCTACTGTTTAAAAGCTCACAGTTTTGACAGGAGACCATGAAAAAGATGAGGTAGAGAGAGAACGACCAATAATCAAGTACAGAAATGGTGTTGCAGGTTGGCAAGCAAATTAGGTGGGGTACAGTGAACAGGAAAAACATTGTAATCAAGAAAAGTGGATGGAGGCGGAGGCATGTCAAGCATATCCACCTAAATTTGTCAACAAGGAAGAACAAGTCAGAGATGTGAAGGTTGGGACAGCCTTGCTGCAGTCACCATGGCTGGAGTTCAGGATTTTAAGTGGAGGAAAGAAAGCAAAAAGGATCACAACTCTGAACTTCAAGAGAGCAGATTTTGGGTTGTTGAAGGACTTTCTGGGAAGAGCCTCATGGGAGACTGTACTAGGGAAAATAGAGGTCCAAGAGAGCTGGTCGGAGTGAGGGTTCTTTGCTTCAGTTTTTTTTGTTGTGTTTTGTAGTCATTTTGGGGGGGTTTTTTGGTGGGGAGGCTGGGTAGTGTTTGTTTTTCAGGAATGGTCATGCATCATGACAAGCAGTAAAGCAAGTAAAGGTGGCAGGAGGCCTATGTGGATGAACAAGGAACTCCTGCCAAAATATAGATATAAAAAGGAAACATACAGGAGGTGGAAGTAGGGACAAATGACCTGTCAGTCTAAGCATGCAATTATAGGATTAGGAAAGCTGAAATCCACCTGAAGTTAAATCTGGCAAGGGAAGTGAAATGCAACAAGAAACATTTTACAAGTACACCAGCAGCAAAAGGAAGGCTGTGAAAAGCGTGGGGCTGCTGCTGAATGCAATAGAGGACCTAATGACAAAGCGTTTGGAAAAGGCCAAGGTACACAATGCCTTCTTCACCTCAGTCTCTACTGGTAACATAGGTCTTCAGGAATCCCAGCCCCCTTGACTTCATTGGAAGGGGGCAAGGTAAATTTACGCTCGGTGGTGGAGAATCAGGTTAGGGAATATTTAAACAAACTGGACAAACTGGAGTGGTCCATGAGCCATGGTGAGGACATACCTATGAGTGCTGCAGGATATGGCCAATGTCATTGCAAAGCTACTCTCAATAATCTTTGAATGAATCATGGTGATTGGGAGAGGTGTCTGAGGACTGGAGGAAAGCGAAAGTCATTCCTCTCTTCAGAAAGATCAAGAAGGAAAACCCAGGGAACTACAGGCTGGTCA
Organism: Antrostomus carolinensis; assembly: GCF_000700745.2. NCBI lineage: Eukaryota > Metazoa > Chordata > Aves > Caprimulgiformes > Caprimulgidae > Antrostomus > Antrostomus carolinensis. The sequence goes on along the minus strand of NW_010325166.1, from coordinate 46,536 downwards.
GCCTCACCTCAATCCCTGGGAAAGTGATGGAGCAACTAATCCTGGAAATGACTTCCAGGCACATGAAGGATAAGGAGGTTTGCAAGAATAGTCAGTATGGATTCACCAAGGGAAAGTCATGTTTGACCAACCTGATAAGCTGCGATGAAATGACTGGTTTGGTAGATAGGGAAAAGCAGTGAATGTTGTTTATTTTGATTTTAGCAAGACATTTGATACCACCAGTTTGTTGCTGAGGATGTTATCAGAGATTAATATGGACTATGTAAAATGACAGTGCAGCAGACTGAACTGGCTGAGCTTCAGGTCTGAGAATGTTGTGATCACTGACAAAGTCGAGCTGGAGGGCAGCAAGCAGCAATGTACCCTATAGGCCAATATTGGGGCCAATGCTGTTAATGATCTTCATTAATGACTTGGATGATGGGACAGAATGCATCCTCAGCAAGTTTGCAGATGATACAAAACTGGGAGGAGTGGTTGGTAGACCACATGAGTGTGCTGAAATTTGAAGAGACCTTGACAGGCTGGAGAAAATGACTGACAGGAAAATGCCTTCCCCTCAACCTCCCCTTTCTCCCCAGGCTCAACTTCACTCCTTTGTTCCTGACTCTTCTATCTCCCTCCCTGCCGGAGAATGGGGAATATGGGTTGTGGTTAGTAACACTTTGCTGCTCCTTTCTCCTCGTGCTTCTACCCTGTTCCAGCATAGAATCTCTCCACAGGGGTATAGTCATTCAGGAGCAGACTGCTCCTGTGTGGGTCCTCCATGGGATGCAGTTTTTGATGGGAGCCTATTCCAGCAGGAGTTCTCCACAGGCTGCAGCTTCCTTCAGGGCATGCTCACCAGCTCCAGCATAGTCTTCCATGGGCTGCAGGGAGATGACCTGCTTCACCATGATCTTCTCTGCAGGCTGTAGGACAGTCTCTGCTCTGGCAGCTGGAGCACATCCTCTTCCTTCTGTTTTACTGGCTTGATGTCTGCAGGGCTGTTTCACATTTTCCTCACTCCTCTCTTGCAGCTTCTGTGCAGCATTTTCCCCTTTTGTTAAATATGTTATCACAGAAATGCCACCAGTATTGCTGATGGGCTCAGCTTTGGCCAGTGGTGGGCCTGTTTTGGAGCCAACTGGAGCCAGCTCTGCCTACAAAGGCACAGCCCCTGATTTCACCTCACAGAGGCCACCCCTGAAGACCCCCAGCTGCCAAAACCTTGCCATGTAAACCCAGTACAGATACAGAGGGAGTTTTGTGTGGGGAAGCTGAGTAAAGCTGAAGCTGTTGTGGTACTTGGATGTAAGCCATAACTGTCACCTCTCTACTGGTAAGTTAGACCAGCTGTTCCTATGACCTAGGAGAACTGAGTAGGAAGAGTGGAGTGGCTGAGGTGCCAAAGAGGCCATATGGAAGCAAGGAGCAGTCCCAGAGCTCCAGCTGGGTGGTGTGTCCTTATCTAGTGTCAGCTCACAGGGAGAAGGTAGAACAGAAACTGGTGGGTGCAGCTGAAGATGGTGATCCAGGTGTCAGGTGCAAACTGGATCTGCCCTTCCTTTTATTTTTCTTGAGTCTACATTTTCCATGCTTGAAGGTCTCCTGATAGCAGTGTTCCCCATTGCAGTTCTGAGCACTGTTCATTGGGTGGACCCAGTGCAGAGGCAGGTGGGTGACTTCAGCAAGCTTCAGGGAGACAAAAAGTAGATGCGAGGGGGCAGAAGTGTGAAGTATTGGCCAGATAAAGAGTTCCTGGTGAAGGAAGATGCTCAGCTGTGACAGTGAGGGCTTTGTGGTGAACCTGGGAAGTGCTACAATGTGTGAAAGAACAATCCAATCTCAACAAATTTCCCTGAAATCAGTTGGTACTAAAAGTGGGTGTACTAAAAGGGCCATGTAGCACAATCATTTGTCTCTAGAAAATTCACACTGTTGAGAGGGGAGACAGTAAATTGTCAAACATTTTGTGAATGTTGTTTGATATTTAGTGAAATGTAAGTGACCATAACCTTGGTGGTAATTAGATGTCTTTACAAGCACTGAAAAGTGTATTTGTTATTCAAGTGAATAGGTGTGATATCTCTTTTAAAATGGTGTGGTCAAGAGTGTCTAGTAGCAGGGAGGGGTTTGCCTTTAGTTCTCAGTCAGAAGCAGCAGATAAATTGACTTTTGCTGTTTGAAGACAGGCTTGTTTAGGAAGTAGATCCAAGGAGGGTGGAGCAAAAGTGGTGATCATTTGCCTTCCCTATGCACAGTGGCAATATTGCAGTGCATTTGGCAGCTGCTGTGTTGTGGGTCACCTGTCTGCATTTGGAACTGACTGATTGACAGAAGAACGAAATGGGCATGGACCTGTAACTAAGTGTATCTCTGCAGGAGGTAGGTAGATGTCAGATGCAAGTGATAAACTGCAAGAACAATTAGCGAAGTACCAAGAAAGCTCATGAAGCCTGGACAGACTTTGGAAGGGTACGGCATGAGAGAAGGTCTGTTTGGATTGAATGTGGAACAAAAAGGGTCCAAAGCAGAATGGAGAAATCACTTTTGGATAGAGACCAGCAGAGGAAAACACTTGACAGAATTTGTGGTTGCTGCCTGGAGGGATTGGACATTGCCTTTTTCAAAAGCTGTCAGAGGTTGAGCATCTGCAGGCCAGGTGGCTGCAGAGCAGCTCTTGTTCATGGGATCCCAGTGGGAAGCAAAATGCTAGTCAACTTTTTAGCAAGGCAGTTATCCACAAATGACCTAAATCTGTCAGAGTTTAGTCTCTGGTGGCCTAAGCAACATTCCTAAGCCTCCTTCACTGGGCTGCAACCTGTGATCTTTTATTAGTTTTATCTTCCTAAAGTGTTTTTCTTCATTACACTTTTACTGATTTTTAGGTGAAGCTGGTAGGCAGCTTTTTAAAATCCCCTTAAGCATCTATGTGTTTGCAGAGATTGTGATTTCAGTGATCTGGAGTGCTTCATGATAGAGATACTCTGGAGGCTCTTGGCTGATGGCAGCACATGAAAGAGGGCATAGGGAAGGGTGAGGGAATGGGGACACAGCAACACCCAGGCTTTTAAAACTGAGAACTTAGCAGGTGCTGAGCTGAGGCCCTGGGGAGGAGGTATTCTGGGGTAGAGTGGAGTGAAGGAAGGGTTTGAAAAGATGGAGGAGCTTAGATAGGAGGGATTTCTGGGAGGCAGTCAGGAAAGAGCCTGGAGAGAGCAGAGCAGCTGTTGGTGGTTTATTGAAAAGATTGAGATAGATGAGAGGATAAGAGGAGTCTGGAGGTTCAGTGGATGGAGCTTCAACTAAGAAGTGGTGGGTGGGCATAACAATTTTGACCACATACAGCACTGCATTAGCAGCTGAGGTCAGTGATTATCGTCTCTATTCAGCAATTGTGAGACCACATCTGGAATACAGTTTCCAGTTTGGGGCTTCTCAGAACAGGAGGGTGCATTGACATACTGGAGTATGTTCAGTGGAGGGCTGTCAGAGTGGTTAGAGGGTTGGAGCACATGACATAAAAGGGAGGCAACTGGGTTTGCTTTTTCTTCAGAAAAGAAGGCAAAGATGAGACATGATTGCTGTCTTCAAGTCCTTACTGTAACGGTATAGAAAAAATGGAGCCAGGCTCCTTTCAGAGGTACACAGTGAAAGGAGAAGAGGCAATGGGAACAGGCTGGAATGTGGGAGATTCTGGTTGGATGTTCCTGATATTCTTTTTCTTCAAATTCATCCTTTTGCTGTTGGAAATATAGTAGTTAGATCTCACTTATGGTTATTTTCTTGTTATGGACCAAATTCATGCACCATGGAAATTTAGGCTTTCAAAATTAGGTCTTAAATGCAAATATTTGTATTCTGTAGAGTCAGTGGCAGAACTGGTAATCTGAAAGTAGCATTATTTAAATTATTTAAACTGACATTATACTTTTCTTTTTATTTTTCCTTTTTTTTTTTTTTTAATTGTGGCATCACAGCATAACACCACTATCTATTTAGATGTTTTGTTTTAGGGGTTTTTTTAGGCTTTAAATAGCCTAGTATGTTGAATAACTCTACACTGGCATAGTATTAAATACGCACAAATTAAAAGGAAGATTTTTGTTTTCTTCTGTGGATACACAGAATAGTCACAGTTTTGAGCTGCTGTCAACCTGGGCTCAGCATGACTTGAATTATTGATGAGGGACAAGCAAAGGTGATTTACCAATTGTCCAGAACTGCTCAGCTGTCTGCAGTTGCTTATACTGATCTACCACAAGATTTTTCTCTGGACTGCATGTCTGAGAGGTGGCGAATAGATTTATTCTTTGTCATATGTGTGTCAAAAAATATAGCAAATATATTTAAAAAATTGTATTGTACTTATTTTTGTCTTGTAGTTTTTAGCTCTAAATCTGAATCAGCTGAAAAGTTCTTACGGATCTCCAAATTTGGAGTTGGATCTCCAAATTAAAAGATTTTCTTTTCTTACTTCTAGGAAATTGAAAAATGAGCTTCTGGAAGTAAGAAGGAAAGGTGGAAACCGTCACTGTCAGCAGGACAACAGCAGGGTCTGCATTCGCTGTCAGAAAAGCCTGGGCTTAATCTTTGACAGAGGAGACCTGTGCCAAACCTGCAAGCTTCGAGTCTGCAATAAGTGTCGTGTCATGGGAACGGATGGGCAGTGGAAGTGCTCAGTCTGTGCCAAGATTGCGTAAGTTGTGCAGCTTTCATAAACACGGTTACAGATTACTGCTGAATGAGTAATTTTGTGCTGGTGTTACTGTTTTACCTCCCCTTAGGACAAAAGCATGTGCATAGCAAGTACACAAGGGAAGAGGCTTATCTGCTGGTTTTATATGCTGCACTGTTTTGCAGTATCTTTTTTTCCAGTACCAAGCCAGTTTCAACTAGGTTCCTCTCTAAAGAAAACTGCAAGCATCAGAGATACTAAGCTCTTGGTGGGAAGTACTCTGAAAATGACAGAAAATTACTTACAAGCCAGTGACAGTCTATTCACATTATGAAGACATAAATGTAAGAATCAAGAAATTTGAAATTAACAAAACAGAATGAAGAACAAGTGAGGTCTGACTGACATGGTAGGTGGATTTGTAAGGAAAGAGATGCAAAAATTGTGAGTTCAAGCACTTCAATCCATGTTTCTGTCCTTGCTTTTTTCTTTGTTTATCTGAACATCTCTGCATTAAAAGAGAAGGGCTGTATTTATAATGTCTTTATTAGTGAGTGTTCCAAAGTAAGTTGTGCTATGGTAGGAGGGAAAATGAAAGGGGATTGATTAATTTTCACTTTTCTCACTGCTGGAATATTGAGCATGGGCAATGGAGAAAGAGAGTAGCAGGTCACAGTGCTGAAAGACAGATACTTGGTATTCTAACACAAGGTATCAACTGAATAAACAAAAACAGGTGTTCAAAGATATTTACTTATATACTGGAAGAATAATTCACTTGATTGGTATGTTAATATAGGATTTTGTAGCTTAACTTAGTAAGATAACCACGAAGAAAAGAAGACATGTATTGGGCAATAAAACTCATATCCTGATGGAAGAACTGGATGGTATAAGAAACAATGTTGTAAACTAGTAATGTTAAAAGAGGAAAGAATCAGGGCAATTTCAGAAGGTGGTTGTTCTGGGGTTTTTGGGGGGCTTTTTGTTGGTTTGTTTTTTGGGGGTGGTTGTTTTTGGTTTTGTTTTCAAACCATCAAACTAATGAGACCAGGAGGATAAGACTTTTTGTAAATCATATCAGAGAGTGAACCCAAATTGCTAGTTACGTCAGACTTTGGCTACCTAGACAGTTACTGAAAAATTATTACAGTAGGACATGGAGTTTTAGGGTTTGTGTCTTATAACTTTAGCTTCAGAAGGTTAACATCTGTTTTTAGCTAGATACCTTAACCTTCTCTGCAACCAGTGGGGCACATTCAGAGGACAACATCTCACCTCTTAAGATGAAACATGTTCAAGTGCTTGATTTTGTGGAATGATTTTAAACTGGTAGGGGCTTGGCTGAGCTCCTTGTGGTTTGCTTCAACCAGTTCCTGAGATAATCTCAGTGCTGTGCCTTTCAGAAATTATGGGGTGCAGGTGAGATGACAGAGTGATGAATGGCAAGCACAATACTACTCTAAAAATGACGAAAGGAAGAACAAGGCATTTGTTGACCCTCTCAAGTTACCTTTAATTTCTCTAAAAATACTGAAACAAATGTTTACTGTGCTGTTTGAAAGCTAAGAGAAGATGACAGGATGATGAGTAAGAGCTGGCTCAAGAACAAATGTCAAAACCAATTTAATTTCCTCCTTTGATAGAGTGACAGACCTCATGCATAGAGGAGGATCTGTTCACGTCTTATAACTTGACTTAAGTGAACCTTTTGATGCTTTCTCTCATGCCATTCTAATAAGCTGATAAAAAAGGGTAAGTATGCCCTGGAATACATGCTGTCAGTGTGGTTGCAGACCTGCCTGGACAATTATAAAGCTCTTTTCTCAGAGTGGTTATAGACATTTCACTGTCCAAAAAAAAAAAAAAAAGGAAAAGGACACACCCCCCCCTCCCCAACCAAAACCCAAAGCAAACAATGGTGTAGAGCAGACTATTTCCTGGATTTTATTAATAGGTATTTTAGTTAAGGACTTCGATGCAGCAGATGAGTTTGCCAGTTACACTGACAGGTGACATAAAACTGAGAGCTGCTGCAGGCGTGCTGAAGGACAGGATTAGGATTCATAATGATGCTTACAATTTAGAGAAGTGGTTTAAAGGAAAGCAGGTGGTGGCTCCCTACGGGCATGTGGAGTTACTACAATTGGGAAAAAATGCAGCTGCAGAAACATATAATGAGGATAAAAACAGCTTATGCAGCTGTTTCTTAAGAAAGGATCTGGTTGTTGTGCTGAATAAAAAGATGAACATGAATCAGCAGTATTTTCCACTGTAGAAAAGTCCAGCATCACACAGGGGACGTACAAGCAGAAGTATGGCCTGTAAAATACATGACACAATCCTGTTTTATACAGAGTGCTCTGCTCAGTTTTGTGCAGCACACTTCATGTGGGCCAGCTGGAGAAAGTTCAGCAGAAAATAATGATCACAAGCCCAGCACATAGTATTTCCAGAGTAATGGAAGGAATCAGAAATGTTTGGTCTAGGCAAAGAGAAAAGTGAAAGTAATTGAGTTTTAAATCTGCAAAAGGCAGCTGCATTGATGAGGCATACAGCCTGTTCTGTGTCCTTACTTTGGATAAGAAAAGTAATGGGATACTTAAATTGCAGTGAAAGGATTTAGGCTAGGTGATATGAATACTGATATAACTTCCAGAGGTTTCAGAACCTTGTTTTAAAAACAGGTTGGATAACCCTCTCTCAGGAATTATGACATCAGTAAAGATGGTCCTGTTTTGGGGCTGAAAGATGAATGAGCTAATTTCTCAAAACCTATGCTGCCCTTGCTTCTTGTGATGGTACTGCGATTCTGTACGCCAAGCAGTGGTCCTAGCAATCATCTTGAAAATGAGTTTTGGTTGAAGCTTGCCTCTAGGTTATTACAAACCATGGTGTAGTTTGCAAAGCACTAAACTTTGCAAGTGCTAAAGTTTTGTCTGTGTTGGGTATCTTTATTAAGTTGAAATCTCTCTCTGTCCTTTCTTTTTTTTCATATGCATATGTTTTTGCAAGACTATAGTGACAGTTAATGATCTGTAAAATGGCTTTTACACTGCTAGAAGTACAGAGAGATTTTATTTTTGTGTGAGCAGTATAGAAATGAAAGTTTGAGATAGGTGTTTCATTTAAATCCTTGTGCATAATTTAAATTCTTCCACTTCTGCTTTCCTCTGTCTCACTTAAGTGAGAAATGCAGGGAAATTAGAATTTTTAGACTTTTAAAATTACATTTGAAGGAGGAGCTGATTAAGTTAATGTGAATAGGGCCTGTGGCAAGATTAAAGGGTAGATGGCAAGAAAAGGAAAATGGGAGTTCAGTGTTAAGAGACAGTTGTGCTTTATGAGTAGCAAACAAAAGGCAGGAGGAGGGGAAAAAAACTTTTAGCTCTGTAGCATTGATCTGCACACAGGGTTTGTGTCTATCAAATTGGATTGTTTCACCATGCTAGTGGCTTTACAGAAACTGTTAGGAAACTTTTTTTTTGCCCTTGTCCTTTTCTTTTAGCAACCCTGAAGAAAGAGACTAGGTTAATGTTGATACCTGTACTGACTCGAGCACCTGCTGTGCTGTTCCATTAGCAGAGCACGATTATACTATAGTTATAATGTATATGTATATTATCATACATACTCTGAGACCCTTAAAAGGCAGGGAGAAGGTTTCGTGGCCTTCATGAACTCCTTCCAGTTTTGGTGCTATACTAGTTCTTGGCTGTTCTGACAGAATTGTCCTCAAGAATGTCTATTAAGTGCTGCTTAATATGGTGGTGATAGTAGCAACCTGTGCAAGTCCTGTTATATAGTCATCTGTTATACCTGCAGAAATATGTTCAGAAGAAAGTTTTTTCAGAACTTGTTGGGAAACCTACTGTATTACATCTGGTGTCAGTGAGGAAGCTCTGATACTGGGTGTTGAGTGTGTTCACTCAGAGGTTGACAAGTACTACAGAAAATACTGTAGAAATCCCTTGAATTACACAGATAATCCTAAATGGTTGCTGAAAAAAATAACTTCTTGTGGCAGTAAAAGAAAATGTAGATAATATCAGCCAACTTCTGCCTGTTGCTTCATTTAATACATTTTGACCTTTCCTTCTGAGCAGGTTGAGTCCTGCTTTTATCCACTCATAGCACAGGAGTTTGGGGTACCTGTAGAACAGCAAAGGGACATTCTGTCACATAGTCTGGGATCAAATGTTATAGTTACTTTAACATTTATGGTGGGTTTATGTCCAGCTACCAAAAAAAAAAAGAAGATGGTGAGAAACTGCAGGTATACTGACTTTGACTTGAGGATCAGGAAATTTCAAGATGCTCATTTTTTAAGGATATGGTAAAACACTGTATTATTTTCTGAATACATCAGAAAAATTACATAGTAATTTTTACATAGTGGCATGATGGTAGCTGTAGGAGTGAGATACCAGTTTGTTTAATAATACAATGTAAATGTTCATCTGTCAACCAGAACATCTTCATCTGTCAACAAGTGAATCTGACTTCTCCAAAATAATCTTTGAAGCATTTCATCTGCCATTTCTCCACAGTCAGACTTGCCTGAAAAACAGCTTATGGTGATTGGGAAGTGCATTATAACACATTACTTACATTCTAAAATACTTTCAAAAAGAGATTTAGCAAATTTGAGGAAAGATATTTGAATATGAATACTGAGAGATTTTCATCAGTATTTTTAAGATTTATATGGATAATTGTCTTACAATTTACAGTCACTGAAAAAGGATATTCCCCTTGAATGTCCATAAAGAGAAAATTACTGTTTTTTTCCCCCCCGTGGAAGTTATTACCAGCTAGAATACAAAGTTGCAAGATAAAGCATTTAAAGGTCAAGAAGGGTTAGAGGTAAGTCTTCTGCCCAGCCCTTAGTTCTGCAGTTACTGAGGGGAGAGAACAAGACAATCTTTATCTATGTGATTCTGCATTTGGTGGTCACATTGTAGTATTTAATGAGGTAAATCAAGCCTGTATGTAGTGATGCACTTGGTGGAAGAGGAAATTCTGCTCTGTTGCTTGCATACAAGGAATTGAAGATCAGGAGCTTTCAAACCTAGGTGCTAAAAGAGAAACTTTCCATTCAGGTTAGTTTTTTTTCCCTGAGTTGTCTTAAAATGTGATGAGCTTCTGTTTAAATTTGGCATCTAAAATGATCAATAGGTTGGGGCAAATCAAGTGTTTCAAGCAGTCTGCTGACAAGCTGATTTTGCATCTTAACGCTGTTTGTATTTCTCATTATGGATGTGTCTAGATACCTGCGAACAATGCCTTTGTTTTGGGTTCTTCAGTGAGATAAAATGCCTAGGTGGGCCAAACTATTACAGCAGAACAAAGCAGTAATAGGAAAGTTATCTTCATCATTTAAATAATCATGTTGTCTTAAAGTACCATGAAAATTCATCATTATCGTAGTAACATTTATTCCTATTAGGAGCATAAAAGTAGAGGCATTTCAAATGTTTTGGTATGCAAATGCTTTTCAGATTTCTTACCATTTCTTTTTATTTCAGTAACTTCAAAGCAAGCTCGCCTTCTTTTAATAGGGTGAAAAATTTATATTTAATAGCCTCACAGCATATTAAAAATGACTCTAGAATTAATTTATGTTATAGAAAATACTCTGTGGAGTTGAATGCTTACAAAGATGAGTGTGTATGTTTTGGTATGTTCATGTATAGGCTGTGTTTTAGCCATCCTTTGGTCTTGCCACTTTTTTCCAAATTTTACTCCTGAGGAGGAAGTTAATTTAACTTGAAGAGCATCAGAGGGAAAGGAAGCTAAACTAAATCTCTCTTCTACAGTGGGTGTGGGTTAGGCTGGATGATCAAATGGATAGTGAAACTGTTTTACCAATGTGGGTTTTTTCCCCCAAAAAAGCTATTAAAAGTAATAATTTCCATCTTAAATGCAGTTTTTATAGTTGGAGAGTTAACCATGAAGTGCATTGCAAAAATGAGAGTGGAAAATAACAAGCTAAATTTTTGGCAGGGATAGGTCACAGATTATGTTCCATTTTTTGAGGTAGCAGTGCATTAGTGAAGTTAATCCATTTAGTAGGAGATCATAGAAGGAGAAGAAGCGTGAAACTGTAACGTACTGCCTCTCGCATGATGATGTGAGTAGGTGGATCAGTAATTAATGTATAAGGACTTTAGCGGATACCTAAAGTATTTGGTACTAAACCTTGCTAGTTGGATGTGTTTTTTCTTTAAAATTTCCCTGTTTTGAGTGTATGAAAGAGCAGTCATGCAAAAATTGCTGCTGTTGCAATTTAAAACACTGTTTTCATTCTTTCAGAAGCTACTGACTTCAGCATCTGTTACACACCTTGGAGGGCCAGTCTACACACTGTTTTGGTAGATCTAACATGCATATTTTTTACTTGGTATGCTATGTGCTAAATAAAGAAAATGAGTGCACACACTGTGATTTTACAGTCAGTGTGGAGCTTGGACCCATTTTAAAAACAGCAAAAAACAAACCTGCAAGCACTGATTTGATGTAATGTTGAGTAAATTCCCCTGTTTCTTTTCCCACTGAAACAATTATTTAGATGGGAAGGGTTCATTTAAGTTCTGTATCGGAAATAGAAGATAGATGCACTATCTCAGTAGGAAAGGCAGTCTCCCTTTGTCGTAAGTATAAGTGCGTGAAAATAACATTAATTATAAGACTGTTTAGGTCTCATTTTTCATTTTTTTAAATTCAGAATGTCAAATGCAATTATGAAATTCAAACTTCAAGTCAGAGACTTGGGCAATCAATTAATCTGAATTCATTTCTATTTATGTGTAGAACAAAAATTGTTTTAATGGGTACTCATGACATGTATGAATGATTAAGACAACACGAACACTAGTCTTTCTGTGAATTGTTCAGTATATGTGAAAAACACATTCAATATTAGTGCACTAGAGCTGCAGATCTCAGGGTCTTTCCCCTTATTTCATTAGAATGTAATATTTTAGTAGAGGTGATTTGTTGGGTAAGGACATTTTCACAAAAGGGGACTGAGAGCTGAAGTCAGGATCCCAAGGCTGAGTAGCACTGATGAGAATAAGGACGAAGTTCCATGTGACTCCCACAATGTCTGACTGTTGATGGCTGCTGTTTTTATCCCTTTTCTGTGGATAACAGGAGTGGCTGGAGAGGTGAAGCACTTGACTAAAACAGGGCAATACTCCCTTTATTTGCTATGTTTCATGCCTCAGTTGAGGGAGTTGTCTGTGTTTTACCTCAGACCTGGTTCTCTTGGTGAAGGCAGAGCAGAATGGGTGTGGGTCTCCTCAAAGTAACCCTGCCAAGGAGTTAGCACCTCACTTTGTGGATCTTACTACTGTGTAATAAGGTTAGCCAGATGAAGAAGATGGGCAGTTCAGTTTACCATTGTTAGCTGAACCGGCTGTTGCACTCCCTTGTCTGCTCAGGCCTGTAGATGGGACTGTTTGCACCATCATCTTTCCTTAGAGATCCAGTTTGTGTTTGCCAGAGCACGCAGCAATGACCCCAAATTTTGTTGGCCAAGCAAGAGAGGATCAGTTGACTAATTAGGGGCTATTTAATGATGGCAGGTCATAGCCTGTGGAGAGAGATTACTAAGAGAATCTTAGTTATAAGATAAGAATCTTAAGATTTCTTATTTACCCTTTGCCAGAAGATACAGGGATCAACTGTTGTTGCCCAAATAGATTAACTTATCTTTTCCCTGAATAGCTCTATGTGACTGCGAGGAAGATGAATGTGGGGTCAGTAGTTACTGTTACAAGGGGATGGCAAGAGGAAGAGGAAGCTTTTCTCCACAGTACTCCTGCTGTGCTCGCTCCCAGGCCTGGCACCAGCCCTTCCCCTCTTGCAGGCTGCTTCGCTCCCAGAGTGAGGAGTAGGAGAGGTTGTTGGGATGGCAGGGGATGAGTGGGCACAGAGAGAGGGAGAACGACGGTGAGCTCTAAGGGTGTAGGTGACCTGAACCACAGTGGAGTGGAGGAGGAGAGGAAGGCCCTCTCCCAGGGATGGATGCTGAGGGAGGACTTCCTCCACCAACAGCAGTACCGCTGAGCCTTCCTTGCACAGCCCAGCAGCCCTCCATCCCCTTCTTTCTGGGCCTCTTCCCACAGCTGCCCCAGCCGTCCTTCCCTTGACTGTAGCTCCTTCCATCTATCCAGTCCCCATGACCCTCTTTGAGCCCATGGTCCTGCCACTGAATCTCCATATCAGATTGTAAGTCTAGTATATGGTAAAACAAGAAGACATACCTGTCTTAGCCACCGTTCCACTAAGGCTGAGGTTCC
>NW_010325166.1:32395-33500 GCF_000700745.2 Antrostomus carolinensis | reverse complement strand
CTGTTCATATCTGACCAGAAAATGTGGGAGATTGCTCTCTGGGGACCCTGTGGCATAGGGGCTGCCACTCCATGAACCACAGTGGTTGGGTGTGGAAATAATTACAAGTTTTTGCTTGTAAAAGCCTATAGCTTTGTGTGGGGCAGCCTCCCATGCTGCTGAAACCCTGGGCATAGGTCTTACCTTCTCCTTCAGGTTGTCCCTGAGCTTGGAGAAGAGTGAAGACACTTGTCTGGATAAGGGGATGGGGAGTGCCCTGTCTGACCTTGATCAAGTTAAGCATTGCTGGTAATATAACAGGAATGAAAAAAAATCTGTATCCAAGGAGAAAATGGCACTTGTGGAGTTCTATGGTCAAACGTGGGGCTAACTGAGGAAAAAAGATGGATGAACCATGTAGTTCATACTGCGATGTAATATGTCATTTATATTGCAATGGAATATGATGGTGTAGTCAAAGGTCTGAAAGGTTTATGGTTTGATATAAAGCATTCAACTTGCTGTAAACCTGGGAATAAAAATAACTTAAGTGCATGCTGTAAATGAATTGTGAAAATACACATTCAGAGAAAAACTGTTTTTCATACCAGCCAGACCATGCATAGTTTCTAATGCAATTAATCCTTTCCAATGTTTGTTTCTAACAAAAGTAATTTAAAAATTCTGAGTGGAAACATAGAGATTTTATTTAATGACTTGCATATTGACTGACTGATTGTGACAATGAATTATATGGGGCTTTGTCACTAGGAGTCTGCAACAACAAGATAAGGCAATAATCTTCTATTTCTATGCTTGTGGGCACAGGGTTTGGATTTTGATTTTTTTTTTTTTTTTTAATGGCTTATGCAAAGGTGCATGATTCATTAATAGGTTATGAAGAACTGATGATATTAGGGTCTTTTTACTAATAACAGGACGCTATTCTGTAAGTTTTAGTGTTTTCCAAAGTCAGACTCTCCATTCAGGCATGTCTCAAAAGTAATTTAATAGCAAAGATATTGATCAGTGCTCTAAATCTCTCTGTAGTAATTTTCATGCCCAAGAGACTAGATGATTTCTGGTATAGGTTTGAAAATAAGTTTTCTTATTAACCATAAAGTAA
>NW_010325166.1:17009-32333 GCF_000700745.2 Antrostomus carolinensis | reverse complement strand
GTTTTTAGGTTTTTTTTTTGTTTATTTGCTTTTTATTTGAGTATTGATGATTAGTAGCTTTTTACCATCAGCTGTATGTAGTGACGCAGTAGAAATGCTGATGTTCTACCATTAAAAATAAAAGGGAGCTCTTGCTCTTCAGCCTGGAGAAGAGAAGGCTCCGGGGAGACCTTATAGCAGCCTTCCAGTACCTAAAGGGGGCCTACAGGACTTTTTTCAAGGGCAGTTAATGACAGAACAAGGAGTAACGGCTTTAAACTGGAAGAGGGTAGGTTTAGATTAGATATTAGGAAGAAATTCTTTCCTGTGAGGGTGATGAGACACTGGAACAGGTGGCTTCCCCCTCCCTGAAAGTGTTCAAGGCCAGGCTGGATGAGGCTTTGAGCAACCTGGTCTAGTGGAAGGTGTCCCTGCTGATGGCAGGGGGGTTGGGACTAGGGGATCTTTAAGGTTCTTTCCAACCCAAACCATTCTATGATAATGAAACTAATTCAGGAAACAGCTAGCAATCAGCATAAAAATATACCTATGGAAAACAGCAATGCCAGGACAGGATTTCTTTGTTGCTAGTATAGGTAAGAGAATTTGAAACCAGGAAAAGCAGCATTATCCAGAACAATAATGTAGACTAAAGTTCATTGCTCTGAACCTCCGACACATAGCTAATTCATAACAGCACTGTCATGTGAAGAAAATGTATATACTGTCAGGATATGAAACCTAGAGATGACAAATATAGATAGGCTTGCAGTAATCTATATATAACCAGGTTGAGTCCATGAACTGCTGACTTGACTGGCAGGAGCTTTGGTGGGGGTTTTTCTCCTTCCATCCACTGTTGTTTCCACATCTCTTGTCATTTTGGAGGTACTGAAAACTGTGAGGCTGAGTAATTCACTATCCAAGGAACTAGGGAGTTGGTATGTTACATATTTCAATGGAAATCTGGTAAATGTTGTTGAAACACTTTTTTGCCAAGTGAATTTCCATGTACTGAAAATTACTTTTCATTCACAAAGCAAGACAATATTTTTCTACTACATGTCCTACTATCCTAAGCTTTGCAGTTAATCTTCTTACTTTTTATTTTGAACAGTGCAAATGGTGTCCAGAGTGCGTGAGCAAGATGATTGAATAATGATCTAAGGATTTAACCAGTAGCTTTGGTCTGCCAAGTTTGTTAATGTGCATGTGTGTCTGCCTTTTTTCACTTTCCCCATATAGACAGCTACGGATAGTGACAGGAGAATGGTTTTTTGAAGAGAGAGCAAAGCGCTTCAAACAATCAAATCTTCTTGGAACCGATGTTGTCAGACAGTCTATCCTACGGAAATTCCCAGGTAAGGACCACAAGAGAGAGATTTGCTTGTGCTCAATACATTCAAACCTTGTTTCCAGAGTGTTTGACTCGTATTTTATTCTTCACTGTTGAAAGTGTAAGTATAATCAGTATTTTAATCTTGATTTCATATTGGGTATTACTATGCAGTGATTTGTGAATGATTAATATATAGGAAAAGTAAGGTATAGATGAATGAAGAAGTATCTCTGTGGAGATAGAGAACTGCTTAAAATCTCACTGTCCAAACAGGTGGACAGTATTATTCAGCTGCAAAGCCAGCAGCAGAGGCTTTAAAAGTTCATTTTGAGCTCCTGCCAGGAAGTTTGGCTGTGTGCACAAATTTAAACCCAGCCATTTTCTTACTTTGGCTCTACTATTTCTGATGGTGGTGTGTAAGAAGTATTCCATTTTTCTTTTTCAATTCTGAGTAAGGAAGATAAACATTAATGCCTGTGTCGTATGCTGCAGCATAGGCTACATCCAGACTAGTTGGTACTTCTCAGTTCTCACTTGACTTTCCTTTTGCCTAGATATCTCCAATAAACTGCAGCTGCACTTTTAGGTACAGTAAACAGTCTGGTCATCTTGACCAAGCACAGCAAGTGTACCATGTCTGCGAGCTGCTGTGGTACCTTGCATGGTACCACAGGACCACTGGTTTAAGAAACAGGAGTTTTTCCTGAATGCTGATTCTTCTGTCTTCACTTAACTACTTCACTCTGCACACGGAAATTGTTATTTAGGTCATCTGTTTTCAGATGTAGCATTTATCACTTCCAGTAGGAAGGTGATGGGTATGGGCAGTTTGCAGGGAGAGGGTCTGATTTACTGCCATTGGAAAAATGCCTGGTGCAAATATATGACTGCTTGGCAAAATCCTGATCTTGCCCTTATCACTGTGCTTCAGAAGCTCTCAAACTGGCAAGTATTTAACATTCTTTGGGCTTTGATATTACATTGCCTGACAAATTTGGTATTTTGTGATTTGTTAGTTTATTGTTTGATACATATATTAAAAATATATTTAAACCATTTTTCCCCCATCTTTCTCCTGGTTGAACAAATATTTTAATTAGGACAATGTTCTTCCATTTATCACAGAAAATACTGTACACCGCAAAAATGTATTTCAGGTCCTTTGGTTAGTAAATGTTGTCGGTGATAAATTCAGAAGCGTAGCTCAAGACAAGAGCTGATAATGAGAAACATTTCAAGCTACTTAAAGTTTTATTTTCTTTTATTAAAAGGAAAAGCCAAAGAACCTCCCAAAGTTTTTTGAATGATATTTTATCTTATGGTTTTATTTAATATTGAAAAATGGAAAATCTATTTTTGTAGGTTGTTTGACATGTGCTGCCTTTTTGTGCAAAGATTCACTTTTTTTTCCTTTCCACCTTCACTGAAGATACGGTTTCCAGTAAGGATGATGGAAGAACATTTAAAGATCGACCCCAAGAGAATGAAGAAAAAAGACCAGATGTATCAGTCTCCTCCACAACTGGGCACAAATCAGTCTTCAGTGGAACTAGAAAGATAGGGTAAAGCCTGTTCTTTTGGAAACTGATAAATCAGATAACAGCTGTATATGGTTGGATGGATTTTCTTTTGAGTTTCTCCAACATTCCACATCAGCCTCAAACTTCCCGGGGTTAGAAACAGCCTTAGTTTAAAAGCATACTTACTGTAATTAGGTTACTGTTTCCTAGGAAATGCAGCAGTAATCATTCTTCAGCTATAAAGGTAGCAGAAAAAAAGGCAATTTTACTCATGGACTTTTCTTGTTTATACTCAAAAGTAACAAAGTGTCCCTGAAGGCAGGTTTGCTGACGAAGCAAATGCAAAAAGTAGTACTTGGAGGGACTGTTTTTTATGTATACTGGTTGGTTCTGTACACAAGTCAAGTTTTCCGTTAGTTTCCAGCTGTGCAAATGCAGTCTAACAGTCAAGCAGTGCCCCTTTTTTTTGTGTGTGACAGTGAATAAAGATACGTTGCTGATCATCTTGCAGTCTCAGTGACGTGCGTAACCCCTGTCAGGCTGTGCTCTTAGAGGAACACTTGCTTACCCTTGGGGGACATGGGCAGATGTATTGACTGTACAGCTGCACAAGTGGTGTTTGGTTGTAACTTGAGGCTATTGGGTGAATGGGAAGAAAAATTGGATGAACGTTCATATTATGGCTGAAGCTCCATGGGCTGATAGTTGGAAAACTTTGTTTCTGTTGGAAGAAAGAACACGTTTCATAATGGATCCTAAATACAGGGCAGGTAGATAGCCTTCTACAGCTTTTTTGCTTCTGAGGAGAGCTAAGCATGGAATTACTTGTTACAGTAACTCCAGAAATTATCGTCAATGATAGCAGCCTTCCAATACCTGAAGGGGACCTACAAGAAAGCTGGGGAGGGACTTTTCATAAGGGCAGTTAATGACAGAACAAGGGGAAATGGGTTTAAGCTGAAAGAGGGTAGGTTTAGATTAGATATTAGGAAGAAATTCTTGACTGTGAGGGTGGTCAGACACTGGAACAGGTTGCCCAGAAAGCTGTAGATGCCCCCTCCCTTAAAGTGTTTAAGGCCAGGCTGGATGAGGCTTTGAGCAACCTGGTCTAGTGGAAGGTGTCCCTGCTGATGGCAGGGGGGTTGGAACTGGATGATCTTTAAGGTCCCTTCCATCCCAAACCTGTGATTCTATGATTTATCTCTAATACTGGGGAAAGAGCATCAGAATGCCCCTGGCTTCTCAAATTAAATTGAAGAAAGAACCAGCTTAGGGAATCTACTATAACAGGACCTAGATGTTACTCTAAATCATGCTAATGGGTAGCTATAGTGAGAGTGCAATAAAGTTTACTTTTGTAATGCTCTTTTCATTTAAATCCTTTATGCAAATCTATTAGTCATATTACCCTATGAGAAACAGTTGTTTTTTTATAAAGATCTCTTCGTTTATTTTAATGGTGTTCAACCTTTTTCAGTTTGTGGCCTGAAGTGTTTTCTGGTGGTGATATTCCTCATAAAGAAAATTTAATCCTACAAGAATTAGGTTTGCTTTTCCTAGTATATTTTGTGGCCTCTCTTAAAAGTAGTTAATTATTCCTCCTCCTTCCTTGCTCCTCCTTCCCCCCTCAGGTTCCACATTCATATATCACATGAGTGGATTTGTTATAGCAAAGCCATTTTGGGGCCAACTCGTAGTTATACTTAGCATCATGGAATAACTTAACGGTCTATTGTTTTTAAGTCTATGAAAAATACTATTACTTTTCAAAACTTTATTTCATTTTATTCATTCCTGTCTTATTAGACCACATCTTTTAGGCTAAGAGGCTGATGTTATTTTTTCAGAAAACAGCATGTTTGGGGCATTGATGCATATAAATTGTAGAAATTGGAAAGAAATCTTTAAAATTAAATACATATAGTGTAATTTCCTAGGGGAAAATACACATACTTAGTCAAATATTTTTTTTGCAGTGTATAAACTGTAAAAAAAATAAAATAGAGAGGAATTTTCACAAAAGGCACTTCTGGTTCAAAGCTTGAAGTGGCCGTGTTGAGTAGGAGAGATATTTTAATGTTTTGTGTCTTAAAAAGCAGTTTATAGCAAATATGATGGGTTTTTTTGTTCGTAGCAATCAGTTTGATCACCAGATTTGGTGCTCTATTGACCCTTATATCCAGAACTGTCCGTAGGTCAGACAGATTAAATTAATAGAGTGCACACATCACAGTATTTCAGTCAGGCTGCTGTTCCCCAGGAAAAATCTTACAACTTTTAACATCTTTTATTCCCTGTTTTCATCAGGAAAGTAATTAGGGCAGTTACCAAAGGAGAAATGACAAATGCAAAAGATGAAGGTGAAAGGAATGCAGGCTCAGAAGCTGAAACCCAAAGTCTGCGCAGTGGCAAGTCAACACCTTGTTCTGAGAGGTGAGCGGCAGAATCTGGTACAGTTTATGCTGGGATTGACCTAGGGTTGTGTGCCAGTCCTCTGTATTGCATCGTGTCTTTGAATTCTGAGAATTCCTACTCAGAAGCAGAGCTTATATAAAAAAAATAAAAATTTCCACCTATCTTCCTTCTCTCTCCTTGTGTTTGGCTGCTTATTGCTGTCAGTCTGGTTTTGGTTTGGTTTTTTGGGTTTGTTTGGTTTTTTGGGGGTTTTTTTTGTTTTTTTTTCTGGCTTTTAATTGATGAGCTGCCTTCATTTTACAGAACTGAGGCCCTTTGTTCTAAAGTTTTTATTCGGTAATGGCATGTTAGTTGACTCTATTTTCTTCTTTAAAGGCTCTGTTTGCCCTTCTCTTTCCATTATTATTGTCCCAGTTATTTCTAATAGAATTCCATTTATCATTGTTCTGGGTCTGAGGGGTCTCTGTTATTGCCTCTGCTGATAGCAGTATAAAGTGCTAGGTGCAACATTTCTCTCATGTCCCACCACCAACATGAAGCCAAAAAATAGTTCACTTTTTTTCTTGTTGAGTTGGATAGTCTATACTGGATGTAGACTCACATTCTTTGCTCATGTGCATACACCTAGAACTTTTACAATCTAGATTGAAAAATAATAATCATTTGCTCTAGGATCCAATAGAAATTTCTAGCTCTAAAACAGTGTTCCTGGGAGACTCCAAATAGGTATATAGGAACACAGGACATCAGGTAAAAGGAACATCATAAAGTTTAATTCACCCAGAGATGAACCTTCTTGTTTAAGCAAGAACTTGCTTCCCTTTGTTACCTACAGTTCAAAAACCCAACTGCTGGATGTTCTGCAACGTGCCTGAAGTTGATGGTGACAATCTTCTTGAAAGTTCATAATTTGATTTTTTTCCACTGGATGGTGCAGCACTTACTAGCCAAATCAGCTTTAAAGCTAATTTTCTTCTTTAATCCATACACAGTTTACTAAGTTGTTTGGTTTTTTTTTCCACTAAGCTAATGAGGCCTTCTCTATCTAACCAGATTCAGTCCTGACTTTTATGAGACAAGAAGCAGTATTTTTGCTGTTATTCTGGATTTGTTTTGCTTTTCGTTGAATAGAATACAGACAAGTGAAGGATCTACGAGACAAAAACTCATTAATCTGGTGCATGTGCTGCTTAACACTTTACACTAAGGTTATACAACATTAAGTAATTTTCACTAAGATTTTACCAGAAAAAGGACAAAGGTATGCTTGTGGGAGATCTGTGCAGCAGTTTTGATATGCCAGACTGCAAGAAAGTTATCATGCAGTTAACCATAAATGAAGCAAAATAATTTTGTTTGGGGTGGTAGAATTCAGCACCTGATAAGCTCTTTGTCCAGACTTAGAAGGATAAATAAAGTACTCCATAAAAATATCCTTTATGCTTGATTGCCTTGCTTGACTTTCACAGAAAGTCTCAATTTCTAGCTTTTGCCCAGAGCCAAGGTACAGGATTTATTAAATTAGGGGTATTGAGTAATTATGGCAACTTGCTTCTCTCTGTGTCGTCTCATCCTCACCTGCCAAATCAGTGTCCTTTGTCAAAGTACATAGTAACCCAGCTGTGTTGCCAGGAGATGCTTTTCGTAGGGCAGAATTATTTTACTGTCTATGGAAATATTAGTTTGTAGAAAGATTGAGGAGCAGCTCATATCTCTGAGTAGAGGGATGAAAATTCCTGTCTTGTACATGCATGGTTAAATACTTTAATTAGCTATTTGAGGATGCTTGCTTTAGTTCATCTATTGTTAATTAATAGAACTGAGTAGTAATTATTAAAAATAACAGCAAAATTTCCCAAGCTACCCTCTGTAACTGTTTTTGAGTTTCAAATTAAAAGAATGTAACACCATCTTGTGACACTGTAGCTGTCCTATACTTTCCTGCATATTTCTGATTCTTGTAATTGCCCACATCTTTTAGCTCTATTGCCAAGCTTAGTGGTATTTCACCTAGCAGCAGGGAAAGTGAGAGAGAATTTTTATTCTTTCCAAACATTTTGTTTGAAGAGGAAGATGTACTGAGCTGGGAACAGGGAGTCCCAGGCCATGAGTTCATTTCTTCAGCTCATGTATTTCTACTCCAGCAAAAATGTTTATGAATTTTGCAGCTGGATGAACTGGGAGGCTGAATCAGAATACTTCTAGGAGAAATAGTATAGGAATTTCAGGCTTATCTACACAGTCACACTACCCCAGCATTTTGAGGTCTTGTCTACCACATAGTCAGGTTATAACAACATTTTTTTTTTATGTTCTTTCAAAATGTGTTGAACCTCTCCCTAACAGCAGACTGACATAGGGGGCAAAGTACAGGAGAGGTCTGTTTAGCAGGGTGGATGTACAAGTGTTCAGCCTGACTGATGGCCCCTGTAGAACCCCTTGTAACATACTTTAAAATCTTTTATCCCAGCCCACTATCACTTTGAACACTTCGCTTGGTTTACATTAGTTTACACAACGAGGAAAAAAAAAATAAATCTGTAACAACAATTTTTGGAACAGAAAGTCACAACAATCCATCAGAAGTGGTGTGACATGCAATAAAACTCAGGTTTTAAACAGTGTATAGCAAGTAGCCTTACACTGGCAGGTTTGGAAATTAAGATGTGTGCATCTAAGACCCAACAGCTTTGATAAAACACAGATGACAACCAGTAACCTTGATTTTTCTGTCTTCATAGCACCAAAGACGCATCTTTATGTAAACAGGACTAAAATTCAGCTAAAGCACATATAGTAAGATTTGTTGATCACTTGCTCATCAAATTAAAAAGTAACAGTCCATGTATATGAAGTGCACATGCATAAGAGCGTGTTTATTATGTATTCTCTGTGGTTGTCAATATATGAAATTGGATAGTAATTGTTAAAAAGGTTACCATATGCTCACTAAAAGACAAAAACATGGTTGCACAACATTTGTAGACAGTCCTGGTGTTTGGTTTCTTCTGTATTCCTTGTTTTCAGTAATTCTGCCAATGTGGAGTCAGAGCCTGTGCTCACGGCTTAATGTCATGGTGAGACAGGAGCTGTTGTGTTCTAGAGTATTTTTTCTTAATTCAGCTGTAGTTCTAATAAAAATTTCTGTTGTGGTACAGAAGATTTTTACTGCAGTTGCTCTAAACATGGTATGAGAACCTAAACCTAGTGAAGGTGAAATTCAGATGTTTTCCAGCACAATAAAGATGCCTGCAGATCTGAAATATTTGTTAAGCAATTTTATTTTGGCTGAAAAGGTACTGTAAGTTCCAAAACCAGCAAATTTGTGCTACTGTTGTTCTCCTACACTGTATTTTCTATATGGAAAAGGCTGCAATTCTGCATAAATTCCTATTTACCAGTATTTTTATTTTAATTTTTTTAAAGTAGTAAGTAGAAATGTATGCAGAACTGTTACTGTCCTGCAGGACTTTTTGATATTTCTCTAAATTGTGAAGAAAAATGAAACAGTTTGAACTGATGTTTGTGGAGAAAGAAGAGTAAATAAGCCAAGAAATTGTATTTTTACTGCAAATCACATTTCCAATTAAAAAAAACCTTTCATGGGAAATGTATTGAAATACATTTAAAAATAATTGTCATTGATTCAAGAGGTCAAAAAAGTGCAGCAGCTTATCCTTTGTAACCCTTGATGTTCACATGGACTAATCAATATTTTCTAATAGAAAATGTCCCATGGAAAAAATTTTGCATGTTGAGGTATTAGGCAGCAATTGGGTTCTGGTACAGTGATCACAGATTCTCTTTTGTCATTTTTACTGACACAAAACCTGGCAAAAAGCTCTTCTAGCTTTCCAGGCTGCTTGAACCAGTCAACCAGTTTGGGACAAGAGTTGTTATTGCAATATAAATAGGACAGTGAGCAAGTTGTTTGTCTGGAGAGGACAGAGTGCCAGATAGTCAAGGGACTTTCTGGAGGTAGTGCTGGCATTAACATCAGCTGCAGAAGTGACCAGAACTGTCATGTCTCCATAGTTTTCCTTTAAACCAAGGAGCAGCCTGGTAGGAAGTGTTCCATGAGTTGACGCACCTGCCTGTTGGGCTGCGAACACAGTTCAAAATGAACATGGATGAATGCAGCTTCTACAGCCTGGACAAGAGCTGCCTGTTTGGCCTATTCACAGTTCTGGCAGAAGTGCTGGAAAACAAGTGTGTGTATGAAGTAATTGTAATTCACCCTTGCCTGGGTTTTTCTTTCCAGGTGACTGTTTCCTTACAGCGGATCACACAGTTCATCCAGTGCCATGTTATTCTAGTAAATTGTTACCATGGCTGTTTTCTTGTAATGCTTTGCTAAATGGGTTGCCTTGGTTTGCTCAAAGCAATAATGCTTTAATATACTTCTCTCCATCCCAGAGGGAGCACTCTTTCACTGAACAGCAGCGATGCAGAAGCTGCTACAGGATATCTGAAAGGGACCGTGAGTCCTGCAAACAGAAGCAATGTTTCCACACCTTCCTTCCCGAGGTCTCCAGCGCTCAGCACGCGCAGCATGACTGCAGGTTGTAGCAGGGTAAGTGCAGTGATGTGGAGCTGACACCAAGTATAGCTGACACCAAACAAAATCACTTGTTAGATTGATCTGTAGTTCAGGAAGGACAAGTCTGACAGAGGAGATTTTGTTTCTTCCTTAATTCTGCTGGGACCAGTGAAGATCTCTATTAGAATAGAATTTGACGTGCTCTATCAGTGATGTTTTTGGTTTGGCAGACATTTTTCTTATTTTTCAAAATTGCTGTTAGTATCTGTTGTCACATAACAGGTTATAGATTCTGAAGTGGCAAGCACAAGGGATAGTAAATGTTCTTGTCACTTCAGGGCCTTCAGTAAGTGCTGGGATCTAAGGATGTGACTTTCCAGCATGCAGGTTTCAGTGTGCTCCCACTAACTTCTAAGGGAAATGTTGCAAGCTCAGCACTTGCAGAAAATCAGACCATACTGCTTTTATTTTTTTCTGGATTTGGACAGTCGTCTCTGCATAAAATACGATGTAAGACAAAATGTGTGCTAGGCACTTTATCAAAATGAAAGGTGGGATTCCTCTTACCTGCTGTTTGGCCTCTTGGGGTGTAGGTGGCCGTGTCTGAGCCAGCCACCTTGGCTGTTTTTTAATAAGCCGGCAGGATGTGGCTCATCTAGCCAGAAGTGGACTCTCTCTTCGTTCCTGGACAGCCTACCAGCATGCAGGTTTCAGTGTGCTCCCACTAACTTCTAAGGGAAATGTTGCAAGCTCAGCACTTGCAGAAAATCAGACCATACTGCTTTTATTTTTTTCTGGATTTGGACAGTGGTCTCTGCATAAAATACGGCATAAGACAAAATGTGTGGTAGGCAAAATGAAAGGTGGGATTCCTCTTACCTGCTGTTTGGCCTCTTGGGGTGTAGGTGGCCGTGTCTGAGCCAGCCACCTTGGCTGTTTTTTAATAAGCGGCAGGATGGGGCTCATCTAGCCAGAAGTGGACTCTCTCTTCGTTCCTGGACAGCCTACCTGTTTGCCAAGCACCTGCTCCTGACTGTGCACCGAGATGCCCATCCTGAATCAGTTTCAGTCACCCTTCTTAAGATTGTACAAGCAAGTTATTCTAAGTTGCCACGACTTATGTGTACAAGGAAAGCAAAACTTATAGTTAGAGGTAATGCCTTTTACCAATAATGTTTGAAAAAAAGGAGATGAACATTCAAGATCAGAGCCCTATTGAATGCATTAGGTATTTTCTATCTTCCAAATACTTAGTCTAGTATATTGTTTTTCCTAGTAAAAAATAAGTGAGTATATATGAAGGGAAGTTTCAAGAACTTTTAATAAATTACTAGTTGTTTTATTTATATTTTTGCTGACACACAGACTGACTTGATTTGAAGTGCATTAGATCTGATTGAAAAAGGCCAGTCCATTTAATTTGGATAGTTATGTCATTAGCCTTTACAGGAAGGCAAAAAAGCCATAATGAACATGTTGGCTTTATTTAAGAGGTTTTACTGATTTAATTAGTTCAAGTCCATTTGGTTTTACCTGACTGAAATTATTATGCTGTTATAAAAAAAATGGGTTTTATATTTTCCTTCTTATTTTTTCTTTAAAAAAAAAAAAAAATAAATTGCAAGCTAAGTGAACTTTTAATAGATTACTTCACTTCCCTCCTCTCACTCCTGATGCATTGCCCTGATTCTTCAGTTGCAAACTCAGAATGTATGCATGAATCGTATATTTGTGCAAATTTTATGCATGATCTGTGCTAAGCAAAGCAGATTAGATTGTAATCTAAATATATTCAGTAATGGACTGGATGCTACAGGAGCTTTGGAGTTCTGCAAGCCAGTAGAAATGATACTTTTGTAGATAGTGAATAAGCTTGCTTTTTTTATTTATGGGATGTACATTTTTCTTATTGGACAGGAAACTGGTTTAGAAAATGGCATGATTATTCCAGTAAGTGAAAGTGTACCTGAAGATTTAGTAAAGAAGCACTGTAGGAAAGCATCAGGAACACCTTCCATTGCTGTTTCTAGGGTATCTTTGTCATCAGGCAAGTATTAAGTGTTTTCCTTCTTTCTGCCAGCCTTTATCATTGGAAGATTATTTCTATTCTTCTGACTCTGCTCCTTTTGTTTTTAAATCACATTGAAAGATCAGATATAAGTTTCATAAATTTGTTCATATTCATTCTGAAAATTCTTCCCTTTTACTAACCAAGTTTATACCACTTCACAAGTTTTACATTTGAAAAAATGGTAATCCTAACTCCGTGTTGGCACAATGTTAGTATTAGGTAAGTCACATGCTCTTAGAATTGTTACAAGATTTAATTTGTAATTGCACACTGTTAAATTCTCTGTGTCGTCAACTGTATAAAATACTACTGTGCTGTTGCCGTTGCATTTCACACCCACTTTGTCCAGAAGCAAATTTGGGAAACAAAGAGCTGTCAGAGAACAAGTCTCTTACAGACTTCATGTCATTTAATTTTTATATGTCACGCGCTGAACCAGTCGATTTAGCTGCATTTTACCTAATTTCATTGGAGGCTGTTAGGTGAATGAGGCTTGCATGGGAAGGTGCTGTCAGAGCCACTTTGCAACAGGGGGTGGAGATCCTCCTTTTCCTGGCTGAAACAGGAGGCAGAAGCACGCTGCACTCTTCTGCTTCTCCCAGGCACTTGGTTGGTTTCTTACAGGGCTAACCGAGTGGGTTCAGATTTACAGGTTTCTCTCTCAAACACAGCAGAGCTCACAGTTTTTCAGCTGAATTTAGCCCAAAGCAGAAGCCTAGTAGCATATCCCACAGAACTAATCAAAGGAGGTAACGTTCTTCACCTTAGATTTTTCAACTTGAAAGCATCAGGGTTTCTTTGAAAATATTGTACAGTGCAACTCCAGACAGAGGTGTTACAGACTGATACTTCTTCATGAAGTGAAAATTCTTCTGTTTCTGCTACCCTATAAAATAAAGATTTTCCTAGTAGAAAAGAACTGACCTCATATTAGCAAAGCAGACGGATGATGAGCAAAATTGCAGGCAACCTGGGAACAGGCCTCAGACTCTTCATTGTCTCCTTGTTGAAGGATCTCAAAGGCCACTAAGCTCAGGAGAGTGACCTTCCCTGTCACATCAGCTGTAGCCCAGGCAGATGATGAACAGTTAAAAGCTTTCCAGATTCCTGCCTGCAGGATCTAAAAGTATTCTCTTCCCCCTCTTTTTTCTCAGTATATTGAATAGTTGTACAAAAGATTTATATGGGGAAGACTAAGAAAATCTTTCTCCAAGACATCTGACATATCTTAATTCTATAGAGTAGTTGAGACACCTGTAGGACCGAAAGAAACTTGTGCGAGTCTTGAGACGTGTTCACTTCCTCCTCCTTTCTGCACAGGGAACACCAGCAATGGCAGAAGTACTTTCTCTTTCTGTGTCCATCTATATCCCTAGTTGCTTAATTCTGAAGCAGATGCTGTGGGAAGTTCGATGGTGGTGGTAGATGTGATAATCACTGTGAACACTTGGGCTGCAAGTTTTGCAATATTCCTGGGCGATAGGCTTACCAGAGAAAGTCAATAGCTTGATCTATAGTGTCACCTGCAGGAAGCAATTACAGCAGATAAATATTACTAGAGAGAAAAGGGTTGGCCAGAAGGTTGAACAGCATCAGAAAACATGTATTTCCATTTGTCATATTGATATTCAATTGTCACAGAGTTTGTGACAGATACCTAAAATATTGTTTTAATTTTTTTCTTTAAAAAAAAATTAGTTGGAGACAAATTAAAGTGGGTAAGATGAAACAAAGTACTTCTTGTACAAATTATAGCAACCATTTTAATTGTTTTTATTTTCCAGATCGTAGTCGATCTGAGATAGATTTGAGTGAATCTTTCTCTGAAGGAAACGAGGACACTCTGAGCATAAGAAGCAAATCTGTACCTAGTGCCTTAGATCAGGAACTGGTGAGTTATAAATATGTAAACGCTTATCTGGTGGAAATCCTTATGAAATCAGCACTATATGTGTATCTACATGAAATACAAGTAATGAAGAACATTGTTTCAGGAATATTTAATGAGTTTTTAAACAGCTTCATCCTCCTAGTATGTTGGCTATAGAATGATTCCAATGAATAGTCATGGTTACAGTTTGTTATTGATTTGCTGTTTTTTGAGTTTACAGGTGAAAGCAATCTGTCCTGAAAATAAATTTCAAGCACTATATTACACACGCTCCAAAGTTCTGTTAGTTTATACTTTCTTAGATTTTTCACTTTGATGCTGAAAAATACTATACTTTAAAGGCTTTAATCTGGGTCTGGTTTTCATTTTCCTCATATATTTTTTAGCAAATGAAGCCCCAACTTTCTGTTCTGCTGCTGCTTTCCTCTTCTTCCTGTTCACTGTTTTCTCCTATACATCTCCATGTCTTTTTCTGTCTTCTATGGGCTGCTTTTCCTGAAGTGATTCACAACTTCCCTCTCCTCTTATGCACATATCTAAGATACACAAGTTGCAGATGTGCATCAATGCTATAAAAGAATTTCCAAGCTTGTTAAATATGTGTGACAGAGGGGGAAAAAATAAGTTATTTAAATAGTTCTTCATCTAATCATAGTTTGTTCTGAAGTTCCCAAGTATATACTTGTAGCTTATAAAAACCCTATATGGCTTATGCATTTTGTCTATTGTCATAGTCCTTCCCTACCATCTGCTCTTTTCAGAAAAGCATTGGCCATGGGAGATGTCTCCCCTTTTCATAGCATTTGATATTTGTGGCTGAGTGGAAAACAATGTGTTGGGATTCTCATCTGTTCCTTGGATTATAAACACTCGGAGAATTTGCCTGCAGCATTGCTTTGTTTGGGTTAATCTTTAAGAAAATAAAACAAGCCCTTCCTGTATGTCAGATTTCTGTGGAAGAAAAACTTCAAAACCAAGTGTTATATTTTTTAATTGTAGCAAAGGAAAAGGATGTGTTCTTGATTAAGAAGTTGGAAAAGATTGCAGAAGTAAAGCATAAAATAAGAAAACACAAGCTTTAAATATTTTTATATTAGTTTCCTGCTCTAATTGTACAGGGTGCGTAGGTATTACCTAGGAATTTCTCTGAGGCAGGTGATAGAGATGCCAAGTCCAGACTGCTTTTCTGTTCTTTGGGGTTTTTTTGTGGGTTGTGTGTTTGTTTGGGATTTTTTTTGTGTTTCTCGTATTCAGAGCTTTATTTATTTATTTATTTATTTATTTTATCCCCCCCCTTTTGATTCTGAATGAAATTTCAGATTGTATCTCTCTAGCTTCTTTGCTAACATAAGGAACCTCTCTTGTAACCTAACCTTGATTTAGTTGCTCCAGGGTCTGAGAGAGTGCTAATTCCCCTTTAAACTTCATTCATGATGGGGTTCATAGGTCTCTGATTCTACCCATGTCCTCGCTTGCTCTGTCTTATGAAATCAATTGCTTGCATTCATCAGCTTTAGTGTTACCATATTTTTTAGGCTAGTTTGACTCATAGGAGTCCTTCAGAGCCAT
>NW_010325166.1:16745-16986 GCF_000700745.2 Antrostomus carolinensis | reverse complement strand
TGCTGGAGTTTAGTTTATTTGGTGCTTGATATAAGAGGCAAAAAGAAAGATATCTGATGAAGGCAACAGCTCCTGCAGCCTAAGAAAAGTTATACCTCCTTTTCTCCTGGCTGGCTGGTGGAGCTAGCTGAGGTCCTTCAGTGGATGATGGGAGGATGACAGCAGTGGTGTGAGAGATGGGGAGATGTCCCATGTATATAGGATACACAGATTGCTGGAATTTGTCAGCTGAAAGGGTAGG
>NW_010325166.1:3152-16732 GCF_000700745.2 Antrostomus carolinensis | reverse complement strand
GGGAAAGGCTTTTAGCTACTTTGCTCCCAGCTTTATCAGGAAAACCCATTATACATACAGAGAGATCAGCTGGAAAATTGAATAGGTATTTTGCTTCACTGACTTAACGTGGCTCTTGACAGCAAAAAGGGACAACCCCCAGAAACCTGTATACTGTAGTACGTATTTATCAAGGAGTATGGGGAACCAGTTAAATCTAGTGTTGTGTTCAAGTGTGAGCACCTTATCTAGAGAGGTGTGTGTTGAATTCCTGACCAAGCAGTGTTCATTACATGCTCTGCTGCTCTATTAGAAGTAATTGGATAATGTGCATTTTATAACCCCCACTGGAGACCATGAGATTAATGTCCTACTAGCTCTAACTTTAATAAGCTAATAACACTAACCAATTATGTAGTTGCAGTTCTGTAACACCTCCGGAGAAACATAATCATTGTAGTACAAAATAAATTAAGAGCGTAGATTAAATGTTAACTCTTCTCTTTTTTTGAGTTTTAGATATCTGCTTGCAGACAAGAATTGGTAGTCAGCTGTCATTAGGACTTTCTGTGAAGCACTGTTAATATTTGAGTGTCTAAACCTGAAACACTCCAGTTTGAAGATGTCACCTTACTTTTTTTTTTATCCTGTGTTTAATTATTCAGCAATAAAGTCCACAGATATGTATACAACAGTGTAAAGCAAAGGGTTTTGCATATATTACCAGAACTGCTTCTTCCAGTTGTGTGGGTAAGAAATGAGTTGTGTATTCTTCTGCCAGGTTTTAAACTTGGGTACATCATCTGAATTCTGAAGTCAATGAGGAGGGCATAAGTAAAGGGTGGGGTGGGGTTTTTTGTTTTTATTTTAGAGGGGTTTTTTTGGTTTTATTTTGAAGGACTCAGCTCTCTATCTGTCTCCCTGAAACAGTTTGGCTCTGTTATGCCTAGATTTCTGTGGACTTTTTCCTTAGGGTATAAATTTCTGTGAGTTCTCTTTTTCTATGGCATGGTAGCTGTGCCCTGAATAGATTAGAAAGAGAATAGACCAGCAGAGGAGGCTCATTGTAAGAACATGAAGCGAAGAGGAATTTTGCTTCAGTGTGTAAATTTTGGTCCCAAAGAGAGTGGTGGCTTGTCCTGATTTCCCTTTACTCAATATGAAATACGCAGTTACAATTGGAAAGTAGTAATAGAAAATTTTGCATCACTTCCAGCTGGTTTTGTTTCAGTTTGGTCACTGGAGCAAAGAACAGATATAACAGCTGTGACAAATGCTCTGCAGACCTTTACATAAGCTGTGACAGGTCAGCTCTCCAGCAGCATTTCTTCTCTGCTCTGTTTTTCATGATGAGCATAGAAGCTTCTGAAACTCCTGAGTTTGAATACAGTACTTCTCAGTTTAGTTTAAGACAATGAGAGTGACTAAGCAACAGAGAGTCAGGTAGGTCACCTCAGATTTTTATAGCTGCAAAGCAGATATAAGGAAGTTGAACATTTGACTCCCAATAAAACTGAAAGCAGAATCTTTCAAAATACCTGCCATAAGGCTTAAGGAAATGCTTGAAGTTTCCCGGTTACGTTTAATAGAATGATAACTGTCTGTTGTTTTGTGTTTTGGTTGTTTTTTTTCCTGTGACTTTTACTTAAGGCTAACAGTCCTATTAGGACCATCAACCAGATTTTAAGTTTCTTTTTAGTTTTTACTTTATTTCTGTGTTTAAAAAATGATTTTTTTTTCCTGAATATAAGCTACTGAAGATGTTGCAGTTCAATCTTGCTTTTTATTAAAACTCAAGCACATATATAAAACTGTGCAATTACTGATTTTTCCTCCATCTTAAAAAATTATTAAAGTAATACAGGAATTTAATTATTTTTAAAACACGTACATCAACTGGGCTTTTTGTTTACCCTAAAAATATATGTTCAGTGTGTATGATGGCGGTACAAGTTTCTTCCCATGTTGTTTGACAATAACCTTTCAGCACTGCCTGTTAGAAAATGGGTCCGTGTTAATGAATAGTGTTCATGAAATCATTGCTTGTCACTGAAGGCAGTGTGGAAGGGTGCAAGTGTAATGCAGATTGTCTGCTTGTCCGTTTGTGTGTGTGAGACTGATATAAATGTAGATAATAATGGGAGAACTGGATTGCTGGACTGTAAAAACTATGTCCCATAAAAACCTGGAACCTGGACTGTAACCAGGAAATCAATCATCTAGGCTTCTGGCCACAGAAGTAGTTCAGGTAAACCAGTATCGATGATCCCCTGGTATCAGACCTTAGTTCACTCATTTCTTTTGTTAAGATTTGAAAAATTATCACCATATCCCTCTAAAATTTCCAGACCAGAATTCCTGAATAGTAAGTAGAATAAGGTAATTCACATGGGATTGTTAGTAGGCATTGGAAATGGGTTTTGTTTATGTGCACATTTGTTGGCCATGCAAAGGTTTGCACCTCCAGAATAAGATATGAATATGTGTTGAGTTTTTCACTTCTTAAGCAATTGAGCCCTGAAACCCTAACAGCATCTTTTCCCCTTATCCTGTGTGCCTGTGCAAAGGTCTGTAAAATGTAAATCAAAAATCCCATAGAGATTAGAATTTTGAATGCACACTTCACCATCTGCCTAAAGTGGAAAATATAAGAAACAAAACAAAGCGACAGAGGCTGACCAAATACAAAGCCGAACACTAAAATGCCTGTTTGTCGTTTAGGATTATCTGGATGAAACAGAAGAAGATATTGATGACATAGTGGCCTCTCGTTATTCAAGGAAACATGGACATTTGAGAAGTGGATTATCAACAGTAAGATCTTGAGTAGAAAAAAAAAATATTATTTTCTTCCATGAAAGACCATTGTTCTTCCAAAACATTTTAACTTCATACCACTTGGCAGCAGATCATCTTTCATCCTTCACTTGATAAACATCTTTTAACATTTAGATAGGTTTTCTATTATAATTCTAATGCTGTTCAAAGTTAAAACATTCTCTGCAGTGCATGGAAAAATAAAATATTTTTGTATGCTCATCAACAGATTTCCTCACATGCTCAGGTTACTACCAAGCTGACATGTGGAGAAAGCAAACTATAAGTGTTTGCAGGACATGATTGCTCAGCTTTGCAGAGGAGCACTTAATCTTAATTTACTTGAAATGAAGAGAGCAAGGCTGTGGTGGGATCTTCAGTCTTAAACCACTTTCTTATTGTTCAAGTTCTTGAGACACAAATACTCATCTATGTGTTTGCATACCTACCACTTCTGTGGCATCATTGTCTGTCCCCCAACCCAGCTTCTCCCCTTCTTCCTGACATGATTGCTATGCTACCCACATCTGGAAAGTATTTCTCTTTACAGTGAGGAGGGAGACACTTGGGGATTTTGATTGGTGACAACTTTTCTACCTTCTGCAATAATTGTAGTATTTTTCTGTTATAATCCGTTTGTTTCTTGTCATACCCACAAACTATATATTGTAAATCAGATGTCTGAGTCTTGTGGTTGTCTAACTGTTGCAACTTAATGCTGATTTTAACAGGATAGCTCCATTTTCAGGTTGTAACAGGTGCTTGAGATGCAAGAAAATTGGTATAATAAGCTTTGTGCAGTTCATTATGCAGTCTGTTATTCACTGGGAAAGAAAATGGATGATAAGAGTAGCCTTTAACATGTCTGTTTTATGACTACCTGCTCTGTACCTCATTTTTGAGATCTGTCACTTGGGAGGTGGATAACTGATAGCATCTTCAGAAAAGTCATGGAGTCCTCTCTGGCCACTCCTCTTCATGACTTGTGCCCAAGAATAGCTCTGGTCAGCATAGAGAATACCAGAAAACTGCAGCAAACAATAGGTAGAAGATGAGAAGGTTGAAGAGGATGAAGAGAAATGAGTCTGTATGTTAAAAGGAAAGAGAATATTTGGTCCATTTCAGTAACCAAGGAACTGTCCTTTCTAGACTGCACCCCTATTAGACCCCATGCAAGCAGGACCCAGGAAATGCCCCCTTAAGTTATTGATCCTAAAGAGATGGAGTTGGCTGAATCCAAGATAAAGGGCTGAGAAAATTGCTGTCAGAGCATTTTAGTATCTTAGATCTGACCATGTCCAGGCCCTTTTCCCTTCTAATTTGTGTAGTTCACAAAAACAGGCACAACGGAGACATATGACACTTCACACCAAATCAGACTTGAGCAAATGTAGCCTGTGGACATTGGTTTAATCAGACCCACTTACCTGAGGTTGACTATGACTTGTCTCCAATGCTTATTGGTCCCATGGATTTTATAGACAGAATTATTTTTATTTCCTCTGAATATTAATATAGGGGTTGCAGGTTCTTGCATGCTTTCTCTGTTTAGGCTGCTAATTGAGGAGCCTTTCTTCTGTGTGCTGTAGGCAGCATTCTGTCCACGCATTGGGTTTTGTCATTTGATGTAGATTTCCCTTTGACCTTTTTCTTAAGCAGAGTGCAGCTTGTCCATTGCTGCAGGTCTGAGATAATCTCGCATCTCAATGCTCTTGGTTCTCTGTTTTCACTAGGACATGATTTTTAATGTCACTGCAAGGCTGTGTTAATGGCAAAGTTGCGAAAGGCAAGCTGCTTCTCTCTGCAAGGGCAGGTCAATTTTACAGGTTCTTTTTTTTATCCCCTTTAAGTGTCTGTTACTAACATTCAGCCTGTCTCTTACTTTTACCTTTACTCTTCTTGTAAGCCTTTGAGCCTTCTGCATTGTACTGATTTATTTCATATACTTATCTGTCAAATGACTGTGTACTACTAAGTCACATTGAAATAATGTTAATGAACAGTAGGCTCTAACTGCATGTTTTTTCTCTGTTTTTTCTTCCTTTTTTGAATACGAGAACAGTACAGTTATGGGTATTCTGACAATGAGCATTTGAGGTAAAGGAAGAAATTTTTCAAAGGGTAAAGATACTTGAAATCTGCCTGTAACATGAGTAAGCAAAAATGGAAATGGAAAATGATTTTGAACAGAAACTGTATCTCAGCATTAGGGTATTTTTCTTTGTGTTTTCCCAAAGTTAATACATGAACTGTATATTTAGTTTTCCCTGCATCCTTCACCGATTCCTCTCCTAAACACATTAATGCAGTGTTGTCAAGACCCATCACATCGCTGAAATGAATTGTTCCAGTGCCTTACTGCAGTGATATGATGGAAAACAAATACAATTCTTAGTGAGGTACTAAAATGAAACTCTGCATCCTCCATTTGTGGTGGTTGTTTACTACTTATGAAACTGGAAAATGAGTAGGTTTCTTAAGGACATTATTTTTAGTGTATGTGATGTCCAGTGTAAATGCCACAAAACAGAATCTGTGGGGGGAAAAAGAGTCAAGTATATGAAATACTTCTACTAAATTTGTGTTATCTTTTTTGTGGGTTTTAAGCAATTCAGAAATTGTGATTGCATAAATTCTAGGGTTAGAAGTCATCTATTTGTTTAGGCCTTTCTGTTGAGTTTTCTCCCAATTATTTGCCCCTTGCCGTGCACTTACCTAGAGATCAAGAAAAAAATAGTTGGATTCAGTAAAGAAAAACTCATCCAGGTCCTCATGTTGGTATAACCTTGTTTGTTTTCTCAAGTGGGCACACAAATTGTTACTTTTCTGTTACAGGGATGATTTAGGTATTTTGTAGCACAGGCTGAGGCTGCTCAGTTCATGAACCATATCCACGGATACCCACTTTCATGTATGCTAGAGTGGAAATGCATAAATGGTAAAGGCTGGAATTTAGCTCAAGGCATATTAGGAACAGGAGGAAATGTGACACATCTGTCAGTGTGTGTTGCTAATTCTCCAGTAATTTTAACCAGTCCTCTTCATGGAATTTCAGCCAATTGTACAAAAGAATAAAAGGACAAACATTTTTCTTTTTTTAAAAAATGAAGGATAAAGAAGGCCAGCAGAAATAAAAGAAAACACCCTTTGTGCCATTTATTATTCTGACATGATGTATAAAATTAACTTTATGTAGAATGGTTGCTTGTTCTGGTTTTTCATGTCTGTTGTTGTTTACTGTATTGACACAGGTCTGCTTATCCCTCCAGCTTTCTTTGCTGCAGGGCTCTTAGGCAACGTGCTCGGAGAGTTGAGTTTTGCCACAGACCAAATCTTTCTGTGTGTCTCTTCCCCTTAACTGTGCTCTTCCTTCCTCCCTGCAGCTGATAAGGACGGAGGTAGATCAAGATGTAGTTTCCCTTGAGGTCACTGGTGAGATTTATAGATACTACTCTAGCACACACAGGGCTGAAAATGTTTCCCCAAATATACTATTACTATGTATTTTTTTTCCCCAGAGAGTGATGTGTTTAAACATTTACATGCACTTTTATCTATTCTTACAAGCTCCACAGAAACTGCAATTTCTTATGAAGGCACTGATTTTGCAGATAATTGAATGCTTAGCTTTTGACTAGTTTAAGTGAGAATTGACTTCATGTGGATGTAAATGAAGACAAGTTGAAATACAGTCCAATACAAATCCAAATCTGCTGAGTTGGTGTTCTAAGATGTAATTTGTTTATTTTGGTACAGCAGGTACTTCATTTCTATTCAATGACCTTGAGCCGTGTGTCCTTCAGTACTAGAAGTGTATGGTAAACACTTAGCATTTCTCTGATTTGGTGATTCCTTTTTCTTTCTTTCTCGCTATAGCTTTGCAGTATGAACTTCCTTTACCTGTCTATATAGGTAAAGGTCACTGCACTTACTCTTTCTTATTGCAGCTATCTAATGCTCTTTTCTCTTGATCTTTTGCATTGTTTTCTTTAAAGAACTCACCAGAAGGCTCTGACAGAAAATGGACGTATTTAAATGTGCCTGAAACAGATGGTGATACTGTGAGTTCCCCTGAATCCTCTGCTTAGCTTACTTTTAAGGTTTCTCTCTCTTTTCTCCCTTTTTGTTGAAGCCTATACCTGTGTCTTGCAAGGTTCCTATGTGGTAGGATTTAGATGGTTATATATGTTTTTGAGCAGTCATGCTCAATGTCTCAAAAGAAAATGTGCATCAGATTTCTTGAATGCCTCTGGTTCTGGCAGTGTGCATATTGCTCTGGCTTTCTTTAAGAATATTTAGTTCTTTCCTAATTATAATCTTTTGGAAGAGGAAATCCTCATACTCTGCATGGTATGAGTGAAAAAAAGAGACTGAGGGATTATATATTACATTGCAGTGGAAAATTCTATGTGATTATTGCTAAACTTTTTTGGCTTTAGAAAAATTGCAGAAATGATGGGTAGTGAATTTTGTTCATTCTTTTAGAGTTGCTAATGAGAGGAGAGTGTCACTTTAAACAAACATGGATTTATACCACCTCCATTATGGGAAGCGTCCTTATAACTTTTTCTAATAGTTCTGTCTGCAGTTGTCTTATGAGACTCAGTAAAAATTAGGTGGGCAACCCAGAGAGGCTGGGGTTTTTCTTTGGTTTTTTTTTGTTTGTTTTTGTTTTTGTTTTTCCTGCTTGGAACTTACATGAGCTTACAATTTATGTAGCCTGTCTGCTCTTCAGTTCATGCATGAATTAGATGATGGTAATTCATATTTAGTCATGTTTATAAATAGGTTTGAGTCCTGCATGGAAAAACATCAACTGTCTAGACATTTAAACTATTATTAATTATAGTACTTACTCCCTTTTACATCAAATGGTGGTATTTCTGTTCTATGATATATCTGTTTTCATAGCAAGTCCTTACAAGTGTGACAATATTGTGAGGCTGTAGCTGTATGAAAAAAAACAACCAACCAACCAACCAGATTCTGGAAAAGAGTAATTTGTTTAAACCTCTAAGTCCTTTTTCTCTCTCCCTCCAGACTAGCATTAACAGCATGCTGAGTGTATATAGTGAGACTGGTGACTATGGCAACGTGAAGGTCAGTGGTGAAATCCTTCTCAACATCAACTACAGCTACAAAACAGGTGCCCTCAACATCCTGGTGAAAAGTTGCAGAAACCTGGCCGTTGCGGATGAGAAGAAGCAAAGGACTGATCCGTAAGCACAGAGAAGAGTTTCCTTTTAGGCACTTCTAAGGGTGTCCTCCACCACACCACGTGCTGTAGTCAGTGACATAGTCTGGGGTTGTGATATGAGCCAGAGAACTCATAGGATCCAGTTGCTACAAACCAGTGTTCTGATGGTGGTTGATTTCTGGATTCCCTGTGGGAAATGCCTTTTCAGTATGTTTATTAGGGCAGTATGTGCATGTCCTGGGGAAACAATCAGATTACTTAAATTACCAACCTGTTTAATAATAAAAGGCAAAAAATATGAAGGAATAGGGAGGATGAATTGATGTGTTACTTATAGAATCAAACCTAAAGCATGAGAAGGGTGATGTTTTGGAGGGAGGGATAGAGATAACTTTGGTTTCACGCATCCATAGATTCACTCTGCAAGGACCATGTTTTCTGAGCTTCTCTTTATTGTTTTTGATATTATATGTAAATTCACTTATCAGGAAGTTGTAATTAGTGTCTCTAATCATGTGTAATCCTGTCATATGTAAGGTTTGAAGTTTTTAATTCTCTGGTATTTTCAATGTGTGTAACCAGTCAGTAATCCTATACTACAAAAGGGAAAGCTTTCTGCATTTCTGACAATGAGTAAATTAGTTAAGCTCTGCCTTTTGTTATTCTGATCCTATCTGACTAACATTGCTGTGGTTGTAGATGAAGACCATACCTTTCCATGTTTCACATATTCTCTGTTACATGTGTATGTTGTTTAGACTGCAAAAATTAATTGCCTCATATGTGTTGCTGATGCAGCAATGTCAGGTCCTTGCTCAAACTGGTCATTTTTATTTCTTGCTAATAACTTATTGCTTGATCTGCAGATATGTTAAAGCATACCTTCTGCCTGATAAGTCCCGCCAAAGTAAACGCAAGACCAAAATTAAAAGTAACAGCACCAATCCAGAATTTAATGAAATGCTGAAGGTGAGAACAGTCTCTCTCTCTCTCGGGCTGTGATGAATGTACTCACTTGTGCTCACAGGCATTTTTTGTGTTTTCCAGTATGGGGATTAGAATTTGGAAGAGATATCTCGAAAGGGAAGGTATTTAAGCAAAAACATCTAGTAATCCTATGAGCTGTAATTTCTGTCTCTCAGCATTGAGGAATTGTTTTTGTTTGATTCTCCCTTTTACAGGGAAAACTTCCATTAGTTCCAAAACTGTTGATGTTCCCATCTAACCTGGGCTTAGAGCTGTTAAAAGCACCTTAAAGATTTTGTATGCTCAAAGTTAGCAACTAATGCTGGAGTAGAACTAGCTTAAAACTTTCCATCTAACTGATTTCAAAGAGAAAATAACCTTTTGCAATAAGATCTCAATTTCTCTGGAAGCTTTAATTTATTTTCAAGACAGAATTGACTTTGATAAGAAAATGTCAACAATGGCTTTACTACCTACCTTCCTAAAAAGCTGTAGTGAAGTTCATTTTCTGTTGCAAGAGACGATGACAGATTGCTTCCTTGAGGACTGTTGGAGCACAATGCCCAGGCTCTTTCCTTCCTTGCCTTTTACCCATGTCCACTACAGAGGTTGAACTATTCTGAGTTCCTCACAAACTGCTTATTTACCTCCTTGGCTCTGTGGTGCAGGTGGGAATGGCAGAGCTTCTGCCCAGTTCACTACCTGTCTGGCACCTGGATCCAAAAGCTCCTAGTGATTCCCCTTCCTGTCAGTTGATGAGAGTTAACCCAGCTGGCTGTCATGAGGCCAGAAACTCTTATTTAGTTTCTCCTGAATTTTTTTCCTTTGTAGTTTCAGTGATGTTTTAAATAATTTTCTAATAATAGAGGCTAATAGATGTTCCCTGGCCAGTATACTTGGCTTAGCCTAGCTACAAAACCATTTTGCAGACTTACACAGACTTGGTCTGGCCAGACTGCTTGCCAAGGGAGAGTCCCTTGTATAGCCTCGTTTTTAAATGGTTTATAATAAAGTTAAAACTTGCTTGAACTGGGGAAAAAAAAAAAAGGTGTTAGACACTATTTATCAAGAAACGTAGCACTAAACATATTTATTGGTAGGATACTTCAGTGAGGACAGGACCTAGCAGCTTATTAAAAATGTGAATTGTAACAAAGAGGGCTTACTTGAATTGTGGGTAGGTAAGCAAGAGCTACATCTGTTTGTCCCAACTGTAACTACTGTTATAAAAGAAAAGAAAAATAATTAAATCTGTCTGTGTCTTCCCTCTTTGACTTTTATTCCATTGTTGCTAAATATGACATCTCTCTCTGTGGAACTGTTGGCATCTAGGTTAAGCACTGTAGACATATCTATACATGAATAGCCTACTTGTGTGGCTTGCCAACTGACTTGACTGTTGTAGCTTTTGGAGAATATGTGTCTGTGTCCAGATGTTCCTGATGCAAAAAAGATGACATCTGGGTCTCTTCACCTAACACTAGGAGAAGGGTGAATTTCAGGGATTTAGTAGGCCTTTTGCTAGAAGCAGAGTGTGCAGAGCTAGAAACCCAGATGTTTATAATTTTCTGTGCATTTGCTAAATACAGTGTTTTCCAGAGGAGTTTTTAATAGCTTTCAAAACCAACAATGGTTGCTAAGATTGATATGCTTGGTGCATGCTTTGCAGATGCAGTTTTACTTGTTTTCAGAACAATTTTTTCAAAGTTACAAAGATACAATTGAAAAGGAAAGGACGCTATTTCTAGAAAGCAGTATACAGCAGACTCTCTTTAGGGATGAAAGAAGCAGTGGGGTTTCTTCTTACAAACTAAACTTTGATGTTGATCTGCTTCTTTTACATAAACTTATAAGGAATTAACAGGATCATATTTTTTAAGCATAAAAATTTACTTTATAGTCATAATTTCACAGTAAATCATACAGAAAAAAACACAATTATGTTAGTAACAGTAATTACCATTGGATACATACTGCAAAAAAGAGTTAGACTTAAGGTTTAACATCATGAGCTTTCTGGCTCGATCAATCTTGTTTGCAAAGAAAACAAATCTCTTTCATGCTTCATTTGTTAGCTGCTGTGAGCTTTGTGAAATTGAGCTAGAGCTGTAAAAGGCTCCGTGGAAACTATTATTTCTGCTATTATTGTGAAAGTTTCTTTTTCTCTTTTTCTGTTGGTAGTATGTCATCAGTCACACACAGCTGGAAACCAGGACCCTGCAGCTTTCTGTCTGGCACTATGACAGATTTGGACGCAACAGCTTCCTTGGGGAGGTGGAAATTCCATTTGATTCCTGGAACTTTGAAAATCAGAACGATGAGTGGTTTGTGCTCCAGCCCAAGGTAAGGGTTTCCAGGGACTGGTGAAGGTGCTGCGAAGCTAATTTAGCAAGGCTTAGTTATTTTTCTTTTGGAATGTGTTTATAAAATGGGACTTTATGAGTGTCTACTGTGGCAATACATATAATATCTTTGTTCTTTATTCAATCAAAACATACTGGTTTTAAAGTCTTCATGAAAACTTTACACGTGATTGGCTACTTAAAACCAAACAAAACCCTTATCTTTTAAATAAACTATAATTTCATATTGTAATAAGCTGCAATGGAGAAATGACCTAGTAAAGAATTTTTTTAAAAAATAACACATAAAACAAAGGACTTTTCTACCACTACCCCCCCTACCCAACCTTAACAGTTTATTAAAGAAACAGACCTTTTTTGTTTCATTTCAAAGTGCTTTACACCTTTCAGCTGCGACAAAATGACTCCTTAATCTCTTATTCACCTTAACTAGGAAGGTACAAGGTAAGGCTTCTCAGCAGACAAATTAATTGGTCTGCGAAACAGGACTTGCATGTACTTAGCTAAGGATGGGATGACTTCTGTCTTTAGGGCACCTCCTGCTTCAGCAAAAGTGTTTATTTTTGGAAGAAATTCAAAGACCTATTGCAAACTAGAGGATTAAAGGCTGCTGCTTTGATTACTCCTGCAGCAGCTGGAATCCCCAGGAATTCCAGTGGTTTAGATTGCCACTTCAGAAAGTGTATTTTTCTTGTTGCAGAAAAATTCAAGTTTGTACTGCAAGTGATGTGGAGATTGACTCAGATTACTTGTTTGCTCTGTGTTCATTCTATTTAAGGAAATAGTGTTACATTTGGGGTTTCAGGAGGGTGTGTTTGATTTGTGTGCTTCCCTCAGGTCAGAGATGGATCTGATTGCTGAATAATTAATTTCTAGATATAGCTCTTTATGAGGCTTACATCTAAACTGTCACTAATATATATTTTAGTAAATAATTTCCCAGAAGATATGTAAGGAAATTGGTCTCTTCCTTGAACACTTACACACCTCACACTTTCTAAGTGGCAAGGAAGATCATTCCCAGTTTCCTAGTTCAGATTTGTTAATAAGAGTGCCCACCAGATCTTCCTTCATGGTCCAGCCAAGGTGAGACCAGGAAGAGAAAGCGGCTAATGATGGCAAACATGTTTCAGTCAGCGCTGTCTCCAGGCTGCGATTGCACTGTCCTCCTTACGAGTTTGCTTCATTTAGGTTACTTTTGTTGGGTCTGCTCTTGAAGTAGAAGAAATGTCTACTACATCTCTCTCATAGCTCTGGCTGGTGTCAGATGTTGCTCTTCTTTAGTACCCACCAGTCTACAGCAATAAGATATGCATCTG
Source organism: Antrostomus carolinensis (assembly GCF_000700745.2). NCBI lineage: Eukaryota > Metazoa > Chordata > Aves > Caprimulgiformes > Caprimulgidae > Antrostomus > Antrostomus carolinensis. The sequence goes on along the minus strand of NW_010325166.1, from coordinate 4,091 downwards.
GTATTTGTTTTTCTTGCAGTTTTTATGCAATGTTAGTCTGAAATTGAGCTTCATATTGTGCAGTAGTCTCTCTGTCATCTCATTTCAATCTGTTGGGATTTGTGTGTGTACGGGTCGTTTCTTTTAATCCTAACAGGGGAGAAAAAAAAAAGACAGTCATGAAGTTCTGCTCAGGAAAAAAGCAATGAGGCATTAAGCATTTCTGCCATTCCAGCTGGAAGGTGCTGTCTAATTATTTCCAAACCCACTAAAAGGATTTTTAGATGAGTTCTTTTTTACCAAAGAAAACAAACACAGGATTGGTCTTGTCTGCCTCCTAAGTTGTTAAAAATAATGTTTCTAAAGTTAAAATGCTGTTAAGATTTTTGATTAGCAAAAGTTAATACACATGCAAACTACATGCTGTTCTCCCATATGAACTGCCTGATAGAGACAGGAATGGCAGTGAAACATTTCCCAGGTTTTATTACAGCACTTTATTTGTTCTGTCATGAATTATGTAGCTGCTTTAGTGAAAAAGTTGGACACTTTAAGACCTGTTTCTTCTCTGAGCATTGAATGTCTGTTTTCAAGAGGAGTGTGGTTAAATCAGAAAAAGAAGAGAAAATAGTTCTGTGGTTAAAGAGAAGGCAGAGTCTAGAGCCATGCTATTTGTGGGTTTAAGGGGGAGGCTGACAAATTGTTCCTGACATGAGAGCATACACCATCACTTAGCCACCAGCAGGAGAGGAAAAAAAAGAATCCTTGCTGCCTTTATGGGAAATTTGATCCTAAACTTGCATAGTTTAGACAATAAGTGAGCTGCCTGACTGTCAAGATTTAGATGTTGGGCAAATTATTCCACAGCCATTTACTGCAGCTTTTCTTTAGTCCTTTGTTGTAGCAACTGGCATCAGACACTGGTAGAGATGGGACTGCTTTTCTGAGTGAGTGCAGGAA
>NW_010325166.1:0-3095 GCF_000700745.2 Antrostomus carolinensis | reverse complement strand
GAAAGTGCTTCAAAGTCATTAAAGTTGCTTTGTTCCCTGTCCCATCCTTGCATACGGAACTCGGCCCCACTAAACGTATTAGTGCCTTAGCCTGGGGCCTTTGATATGAAGGCAGTGCTGACTCTGTGTATTGCTGTATGTATTTCTGGTGAGGTTTTTTTGGTTCTGTTTTCTCTTGATAATAGAATTTTGACCCTCCTTGGGGAGTCAGGAAACAAGCTGAGTGCATCTCAGAGAAATACTGTCACAGATCAGACATTTGTCTATAAGCAGTTCTTTAAAGGCTGGTGTGGTGCCTTGGTGTGTGTCTCGCAGCACTCGAGGGTCCTCTCTCTTTATACATGTACTTTGTCTCTGTTGGGAGATCAGGAAGATTTGTTTATTTGTACCCAAACCTAAGCACTGAAGAATGTACAGGCACGTGAGCATCTCAGTAGTCCTCCTCCATTAGTGGACGTCATTGAGCAAGGTTAGAGTATGCCTGAGTTTTTCATAGACCTGACCTCTAATGTAAATGCACAAGACTTCTTTTTTCACTGTACTTTATTTTTCTAGAAGTCAGTGTGAAGTGACATGTTCTCTCTGTGTTGCCTCTATTGTTTTTAAAATGTAATTTCCACCTTCTTACAAGGCGAATGAAGTTCAGCGCACGTCAGTGAAGGCCTAATGTTCTTTTAACAAGGATGCTCTGAAGAGCACTAAATGCATTCTTTCTGGGCAAGATTCAAACATTTATAAAACAAAAAGATGCAGAAATAGTAGCTGTGTAGAAAAGGAAAAGGACACCAGGAATAACAGTTTTCGAGTTTTTCTATTTCAGAGCTGCAGTCTGCTCTCTTCTCTCACCTTTGTTCCCCACACCTGTATTCCAAGAGTGACTCAGGAGTGACTCCTCTAAAATACGTGAAACCAATTACGGTTTAAAAGTCCTGATTGGGGGAATAAGGGCTGAATGTCAGCTTAAATTAGCTTCAGTTTATATGCCCAGAAATAAGTTTGATGCTTTTTCTGTTTGTTTGCTTCACTTATTCATGCTAGATCTCTCTCTCCTCTGTATGTTCACTGAACAGTGTCTAATGCCGTGTGGCTTTATTCTTCTGAGAGCTTGCATTCCCTAGCTCATAAAGTTTTCTAAAATGTGATTGCTTTCAATCTGGAATGTGTGATTATCTGAAAGCAGTTTGGTGTGTCTTGATATGTTCAAGAAGTGTTTCAAACACTATACTGATACAACAAAATTAAAATCAAAAAGAAAAGCTGAATGATTACCCTTACCTGGAGTTCTGTTTTGTTTGTTTTCTTTCCAGGTGGAGGTTGTGACAGATGTTGGGCTTCAATATAAAGGAGAACTGACAGTTGTTTTACGTTATATTCCCCCAGACAGAAACCTAATGCTTCCTCTAGGGCAGTTTCAAGGTAAAACAAGCATTGATGGCAGCATATGATAACTTCCCTCTGAGTATTAAAAATCCTCACCTAGGGTGAAGTAACAGTATTAATCAAGATTGAAATAATACTTAAATGTGCTAGTTGTCCAGATATACACTATCTGCGTTTTTAAAAATTAGTACATTTTAACATCACTCCCAATCTTTCTTTCCTTGATGTTTTCGGCCTGAGTCAGTGTGTGTGATCCCTACTGATAAGCCTCTTGGAATCTGGAGCAGCAACAAGTACACATGTCCTCAAGCTGCTGTTCAAGTCACTGTGTGTGGGTGAACACTGCACCCTTTGTCATGGTCTCTGAGGAGCAGTGCATCCTTATGCATGGACCACACTGGGCATATTCCTGCATTTTAAGCTTTGGGACAGAGGTTTTATACCTCACTTGTGGTGGTGTAGGGCTTCCTTGACATCAGTGGTGGAAGGGGATTATGAAGAGGGTAGGACTTAACTGGACATACAGTTCTTTGTGTTGAGCATAGTAATCTATAAATACTTGTATTTGGACAGGGCTTCAGACAGGGCACTGTGTTGTGTCCAGTAAGGACTAGCTACGTTGCCAAGTTCTTTGTTATATATGGAGTGATTTTTCTGCCCCTGCCTTAATACTTTCTCTACCCACAAAGAATCAGAATCTCCTCATAAGGAATACTTTAATTGCAGTGCAGTAAATGATTAAAGAGCCAAGACAATTTACATTTCCAAATCAGTCTTTCAGTACATATATAAATTCTGATGATGATGTTGCAACTCTGTTCTATGTATAGGAAAGAAGAGCTTTAAAAAAGGGAAAAAGGGAGACTCTCACATGCCATCTGGAGGTATATTAGAAGTCCTCATCAAAGAAGCAAAGAATTTAACAGCAGTGAAATCAGGAGGCACATCTGACACTTTCGTGAAAGGGTCTGTATTTTTTTTTCCTCCCCATTTTTTTAATGGTTGCACTGAATCATATTTTGGCTGACCCCATTTTTTTCAACATATCTATATATATGTGTATGGAGTGTCAGTCCTGAAAAGCAACTGGCACCTTGGAATGGTATGCTGAACAGAAGGATGCTGTGGATGCTGTGGAATAAGGGCAGAGAGGTACAAGTTGTCCCAGTGGTTAAATACAATCATTTGAGTACCACTCAGCCAAGAAACGGAACCATTCATACACAAGTATCCAGTGTGCTTATGTACATGCTGTTACAGAATATAATGTTTGGTAAAAGAAAACATGCCATAGAGTAGGCAGAGAGAGGTAGGTGAATATTCATCCCTCTTGGAGGCAACAAGCTGTAAATTAGGGCTTTCACACTGGAGATGAGACCTGATCTGATGGTGACACGTATGTTTTCAAGAAATTGAAACAGTACATATTTTTTACTGAGAAGAATACCCAGACTATGTCCTGAATAAGAAACCTGTTTTCAGGAATCATAGAATGGTGTGGGTTGGAAGGGACCTCTAAAAATCACCTAGTCCAACCCCTTGCAGTGAGCAGGGACGTCTTCAACTAGATAACATTACTCAGAGCCTCGTCCAACCTGACCTTGAGTGTTTCCAGGCATCTACCACCTCTCTGGGCAACCTGTTCCGGTGTTTCACCATTGACATTGTAAAAAAGTTGTTCCTCATATCTAGTCTGAATTTCCCCTCTTTTAGTT
>NW_010325165.1:9182-14000 GCF_000700745.2 Antrostomus carolinensis | reverse complement strand
CCGCCCACCCCATATGTTGCCTCAGCATCCCCACCCCAAGCCCATGTTGACCCTCACCCCATATACCATTTCAGCTCCTGCTTGGCCCTGTGTCCCCCTCCAACCCCCCCAGCCACCTTACCTGTCTTATCTCCTCTTCCAACACCTCTTCCTCATGAAAAAAAAAAAAAAAAAAGAAGCTTCATCTCTTTCTCCACCCCCAGGAAGCCGTTTTCTAGCCCTTTCCTAGAAATCCCAGGTGCTCCCACCTCCTTCCCACCCCTGTGAAACAGGAACCCCAAGTGAGATGGTGGGACAGTGCCAGAATTGATCCTCTTGGCAATACCAAGCGCTCCCATCGATTTGGGATGTGAGGGGCTGTTTCTTCTCCAAAACCCAGCGAGGTTGCTCAGGGGGACTTCTGATGGCACAGGCCAGGCCAGGGATGGCTGGAGGTGGTGACCGGTGGGGGCCAGGGGCTTTGGACCCTCTGGTGCCTCCCAATGGGATGGGATGTGTTGGGGGGCTAATAGAGCTCTGCTACTGTCCATGGATGTGGTGCCCAGTGTTGCTTGCTTGTCATGTGGGGGAGGCTTACTGCTTTTGGTGGCTATGCCATTGCCAGCCATCACTCTCTGCTTGCCTCTGGCACCCAGGGGTGCTGCGGGGGAGCTGCTGAGAAGGGAGGTTCAGAACCAGCTGCTTTGTGTGGTGAGATTTTGGGGAGAGAGGAGAGGGGCTGGCCCATGCTCAGGGCCATGGCTGGGTTCATGCCCACCTCTGGCAAGCCCCAGCCCCTGAGTTTTGGGGCAGCAGGTCTCTGTGAGGACACAGGCAGGTGTGGTCGAGCTGTGGTCATGTTCAAGCAATTTACCCCCGAAGGGCTTCTCTGCTCCTGGACCCCCTTTGCCGAGCGGCTCCGAGGCTTCGGCAGCTGCCTCCTATTGCAGCTCTGCCTGTGAGAGCTGCTGGGAGCTGCTGCAACATGGCTGGGTAAACCCTGCAAATCGAGCGGTTAAATGCTGCCTCTGGAAATGTCCACCATGGAGAAGGGGCTTGGCCACCGAGCCAGGGGCTGGAGGCGAGCCCATGAGCAGCTCCAGGCCCGTGAGAGGGTCGGGCTCGCTGGCCGGCGCTGTCCTGGGTGCAGCGACTGTCCCCCTGGGCAACCTCCCAGTCCCCAGCAAACAGCAACACCCTGGGTGGGAGAATGAGGTGCTGCTTCTTGTTGTGCCTCAGACCTCTGGAAACGGAGCCCAGCACCCGGGGAATAACCAACCTCTGTGGGGGAGCCCACGCAGCCGGGTGGAAAGCCAGGGAGTCGAGACAGGAGCACAGGATCTTCCCAGGTCGCTGAGCTTGGCGTGTGAGCCTTGAAGTGGAAGGAGATGCTGGTGATGTGCCTGAGCCTGGGGCAGGGTCTGGCAGAGGAGAAGTGATGTTGTGCAAGGAAGGGGCTCTGCTCCCGCAATGTTTGCGAGGTGGGTTATGTGGCACCGCCTAGGCTGTGTCTGTCCCAGGTCCTGCGTCCCTGCTGCAGGGCCTCAGCCAGGGGCCATCCCCTGTGACCGAGCTGGAGCCAGCAATGAGGATTGTGGCTGGAGGTGAGGTCCCTGGTGAGCCAGGCCCTCTGCCCCAGCCTGCTGCCTGCAGGACTGGGTGTTTCAGCTTTTCCACCCTCAGGTACGTTCACCTGCTCTCCCAGCTCCCCAAGTGGCGACACACCAAGTATTAGGTGATCAGTTGGCTTGAATTCAGAGAGGACTTGGTCCTGGCCAGCAAGTGGCCCAGTGGGCTGGGGTCTGAACCTCTAAAGAGGCCAGGGATGGTGGTCTGGCAGGTCCTCATTGGCAGTGATGGTTTGGTGTTGTCTGAGAAGAGGTAGGAGGAGAAGGATGGTGAGGTGAGCCCTCCTTTAGCCAGGAGGACCTCCAAAGGTGGCTGCTCACTGTTGCAAGAACAACAGCATTTTAGGAGACAGCAATAAAAAGTTCTTCTCATTCAACCTCCCCATTGTCCTTAAGCCTCCTAAAGCCTTCTGATGGGAACTGTGCCTGGCTGGGGCTCCTCAACATCTTTCTCTGGACACCGTGTTGCAGCTCCTCATCCTGCCAAGAAGCTTTGCCAGTGCTGTCTGCCCCACTTTCCCCAGGAGCACAGCTCCAGTGTAGCTGGGACCTGGGGGGTCAGGGACTGATCTCCTCTATCTCCTTCTGGTTTCCCTAGTAAAAACCAAGAACATCCACCTGGCTCCTGTCCTGGTTTCACTGGGATCGAGTTAATTTTCTTCTCAGTAGCTGGAATAGGTGTGTTTTGGTGTCAGTGTGGGATTTGTTACGAGAAGAATGTTGATAAGGTACTAAAGTTGTTAGTTGTTGGAAATCCAAGGTCTTCATCTTGCCAGTCTGTGAGTGCAAAGGACTGAGAGGGGGGGAAGTGTAGTAATTAGCAAAACCTCAAATTGGCATTTGGATATGCTGATGAGATATCCCATATCCTATCACGTCACGCTCAGTATATTAATGAGAGTTGACCAGAAAGCTGGGGATTCTCTTGGACATCACTCAGGCTCAGTCTTCTAGGTTTCTGGTTTGGGGATTGCTCTGCTCCAGGATCGCTGCCTGGGCACAGGTATCACTTATTTGCATATTCTATTATTACTGTTGTTGTTGTTGTTGTTGTTATTATTATTATTATTTTATTTCAATTAGTAAATTGTTTCTATCTCAACCCAGAAGTTTTCTCACTTTTACCCTTCTGCTTCTCTCCCCTGTTCCCTGGGAGTGGAGGGGAGTGAGCGAGCAGTTGTGTTTGGCTGCAGCTGAAGGAGTGAAACCACCACAGCTCCTAGGGAAGGAAAAGCTTAGGGAGTTATTTGCAAGGGTTGGGAGAGAGGTGGACCTGTCCTACTCCTTGGTGAGCTCTGCGGGAAGTCGCAGCCTTTTCCCGTGCTATTGCTGGGGCCTTGGGGGGGAAGAGGCCTCTGGGGGAAGGAGACCCCTCCCTCTCCTTGGGAAGTTCAAAGAAACACCTTCAGGCGGAGGCAAAAATAAGGAGGCGATGCTGTGAGTTCCCTTTTCCCTGGCAGGGGATGGAGTCAAGGGAGCAACCAGGCTTGATTTATAGGGCTGTTATTAGGACTGTGATCAATCTGCTCCCACTAAGTGCAGGTAACAGCTGCCTCCACTCACACACACACGCGCGATCCCTTGCTCGTAGTTCCCCGGTGTCCTGGGTTTATCAGTTCTTGTGCGTTCAGCAGAGCTCTGGATGCCTCTTGGCACATCCTTCAGGGGAGCACCCATAACCTCTGCAGACACAGAGCTCACCCTCCCTCATGGCCAGGGGACAATCTCCTACCTACCTGTGATGCCGTGGTGCCCACCTGCAGCAGCACGCTGGCGAGGGAAGTTGGCCAAAATACCCGTGTGGGTCCTGCACAGACTTTTACTGCCAATGATGGACTGAGGGGAGTCAGAGCTGTCTCGTTTTGTTGGTATTTTTCTCCTCTTTGAGAAGCAAGAGAGAAAGGCAGAGGTTTTTCCAGCCCTTGGAGCAAGGGGGATAACAGAGAGCCTTCCTTCTGTCTCCTAGGAAGTCCTGGAGCAACCATGTGAGAGGAGAAAAGGGCGGGAGTAATACACAGATAGAGATTTCTTTATTCATTGCATTAAGCGAAGATGTTTCAAGCAGACAAGGTGCCTCCAGGCAGAGCTGATAGGGAAGATGGAGCACTGGATACTGTTATCGAGGATCTGAGAGACAATAAACACGGTGACATTCGCCAGCGACAGGTTAGCTCAGCTGAGTGCTCCAAGCCACCCTGTGAGCTGGACTCCTGCAAACATCTCCCACTTTAACCTGGCCAGGGGGGAAGCCGGGCCCCAAGGAGCTGTTGGGCTGGTGCAAAATGCACCCATCATTCAACCCCTGGGCTGGGGGGCCAAGGAGAGCCCCTGGGGTGGAGGGCAGCGCTGCAGAGCAGGGTGCCTGCAGCTGGTGGTGGGGTGGGTGTCCTGTGCCTGTTTCAAAATCGGGGTGGGTGGCTCTTTCCCAGAGCTGCTTTAGCTCCATCCTGATGGGGTGAGGGGTGAAGGGCTCTGTGGAGGCTCAGGGTCTGAGCACGCTGGAGGACAGCGAGTGCCTCTGAGAGTCATGGGGGTGATGGAGGATTATCTGAGGCCACCATGCCAAGAGTGTCAGCAACACCTGGCAGCCTCTCCTGGGAAAGGCCCCCATTTCCTTCAGCAGCAGGAGAGGGTGGGAGCTGGCAGAGCAACTCACCGGTTATTTCTCTGGCTCTGATCAGGGGTTAGACTGGGGAAGCTCAGGGATGGCCCTGCCTGAGGCAGGAGCAGGGTTAGGTGGGGACAGATGGGGAAGGGACATCGCTCCCGGCACTGCTCTGCACCAGCTAGGCTTGGCCCTTGGCACAGGGGCTCCTCTTGCTTCCCTCTGCTCAGGGAAGGCACCGGCCGCGATGCTGGTCCTGCTGTGCTGGAAACACTCCGGCCTTTGCGCCAGTGAGCTGGCTTTGCTCTACCTGCTGAGAAGCCAGACGAATGCTCCTGTGTCCCACAGGAAGGGATCCCATTGCTGCAGTGGGGCAGAGCCCCTCGTCCCTGGCTCGGCCAGCGATGCTGCAAGGGCAGGAGGTGGCCAGGGGGAAGCAGATCCCCTGTGCCTGCTGCGGGTGCTGGAGCAGGACCAGGAGCCGGGCTGGCTGCCTGGCAGGCAGAGGCAGTCAGCATCCCCAGCAGAGTGCAGGGACTTGGCACGGGCTCAGCTGGGGAGGTTTGGGGATTTTTTTTTTTTGGTTGGGTTTTTTTTTCCCCCCTC
>NW_010325165.1:8701-9116 GCF_000700745.2 Antrostomus carolinensis | reverse complement strand
CACAGCAGAGCCAGCAGCCACAGACTGCGCCGGGGCAGGCGAAGGGACAGCGAGCACCCAGGGCTTGGCTGTCATCTCCCTAGCCAGGGGTCTTTTTCTGGGGTAGGAGCGTGTCCCCCAGGGAAGGAGGGTCCTCCTCAATGCAGCTGCCCTTGAAAATGGAATCGAGCACCGAGGGAAGATCAGTGGGAGAAATGGTAGGGGACCGGCCGGGTCTTGGGGATGGGAGGGCTGTCCCATGGGTGTGCAGGGGGACGAGGGGCAACTCCTCACCCCTGGGCACATCACCCTTCTCCCATCCCGGGAGCGATGGCTGCAGGACAGGAACAAACTTGGCACCAATCCAGTCGAGCCCAAAGTTTTCCTGGCTGCGCAGGGAGCTGCATGGCAGCTGGGCACAGGAGCGGGAAAGGGA
>NW_010325165.1:7971-8567 GCF_000700745.2 Antrostomus carolinensis | reverse complement strand
AGAGCTGGGGAGCCCCTGCCAGCCCCTTGGCAATGTGGCACCCCTGGCCAGGACCCCGCAGCACCCACTGTGCTCCCACAGCGTGGGGGATGGAGGCCCTGAGCATTGGTGGCTGATGGCGTTCCACCCTGGTGAGCGGTGTAACCAGAGAAGAAATCAATTTGTGCTTTGAAGGCTCGTCATGAGCCTTCTGCTCCCCGCTCCCTCCTTCCCTTGGGCAGCAATGGGGAGGATCTGGACACCTCACCCTGTGCTGAAGGCTGCAGCTGTGCCTCCCGATGCATGGCAGACACCTTCACCCAGGGAGCCCACCATTAGCAGGGTCCTTGGAACCATGGAAAGGAGATGCTGCTTCCCTTGTGGGATTCTCCTCCTCCTTTCCTCCCACAGGAGAAGAGAGGTGTTGTCCCTCCATGGCATTGCCTTGGTGCCACTGCAGGAGGGGAGCCCCAAGGTGTGTGAGTGATGCTTAAAGCGAGGGTAGGAGCTTTGCAGGTCACAAAATACCCATATCCTTCCTTCCTCACCGGTGAGGGCCAAGCTGGAGAGGGGTGCTGGGCTTGGCGTGATGCTTCCACCTAAGCATCTCCTGAGCT
>NW_010325165.1:723-7943 GCF_000700745.2 Antrostomus carolinensis | reverse complement strand
GCTGCAGCCAAAACTTGGGGGCTGAGTTGGTTGGCAGAGGATTTTCAAGCTGGGCTGGTTTATTTACCCCTGTGGTAATGAATAAGTGAGAGGAGCATTGTGGTGCCATCACAGAGAAAGGTTTTAATGCACAGAAGCCAGGAGCGCCTCGTTGTCCCCACGGGGACGTAAGCGAGGAGCCTGCTCGTCAGCACATTCCCAGCTGCTGAAAGGATATCTCTGTAAACTTTTTAAAGGGGTGTAATGGGCCTGGGGGGCTGACAGCCCTCAGGGAGCCCTGAGGCCACGCAGGCGGGCTCAACAGCACCCACGGGTGCGGGGATGCCCACAGTCACCCCGGGGAGTGAGTTTGGTGCAGAGGGAAATGGCACAGGTACTGCAGGCACCTGGGCTGGGACATCCCTCCCAGCGCACGGGGACTGCAGGCACCTGGGCTGGGACATCCCTCCCAGCCACGGCTAGGGGGCTGGTCCTGCTGTGGCTGGTGGGTTTGCAGAGCTTGCAAGGTCTGCAGGTCCTGCTGTGGTCATCCCAGCAGGTCCTGATTTGGTCACTCATCCCAGCAGGTCCATCCTTCAGCTGTGCCCTGTCAGGATCCCCAGCCCTTCCCCTCCCTATAACCCCAGTATTTGCCCTGCTGGGTGTCTGTGCCCAGCTGGGACAATCCCAGAGCTTCCCTGGGATGGTGGGAGCTGAACCCCCTGGGAACACCTGGCCGTGCTGTCTGTCCCCCCCTCTCCCAGCCTGCATGTCCCTGCTGGCTTTGGTCAGGCAGGGGTTAGTTTGGGGCATGCTCCTCCTGCCTCCCCGCCACCATGGACCATGCCAAGCCCAGCCATTTGCTAGGGACAGACCCATCCCATCCAGAATGAAGCCCTTTCCCAGTCTTTCTCCCAGTAAAGACTGGGAGAGCCTGTCCCGGGGCAGGCGGTGCTGCTCCCTGCCCGCAGTGGATGATCTTGCCATCTCCACTCCCTCCAGGCTCACCCACGACATCAGCCTCGAGGAGTTTGAGGATGAAGACCTCTCCGAGATCACCGATGAGTGTGGAATCAGCCTGCACTGCAAGGAGAGCCTGGCTACCCGGGTGAGTGTGATGGGGATGGGGAGGGGGGTGAGGACAGCCAGAGTGTGCCAGTGGGGCTGGTAGGGCCAGCAGCTCCTGTGCAGGACCACCAAGTCCCCAGGCAGTGATCCTTCCTTAATATACCCATTGTCACAACCCCAATCCCCTCCCCTCAGCAGTGCCCTCTCCTCACTGTGGCACAGCACAGACCCTTTCTGACCCAGCCAAACCCAAGGGACAAAAAAGCATCTCAAACCTGGTGCCTTTTGGTCCCCACTGTGCTGGAGAGGTTTGAGTTCATTCCTCAAGGATGAGCCTAAGGGTTTGGGTGTGACTGGGGGCATGTCCTCCATTTGAGTAGGATGGTCAGCGAGCCTCTGGCACCTGATGAGCATCCTCTGGAAGCAAGGACACGTGCGAGGTGGCACCAAAGTTCCCACATGGGCTGCTCCTCCTGCCCCGACGTGCATCCCTGGAGCTGCAGGAGTGGCTGGGCTGGCATGGTGAGAGCCCTCTGCTCACGTGAAGTGGCACTTCTGGCTTCCTAGCTGCCTTTAGCAAGAACCATCCTCAGGTGTTTTGGAGGCAGGAGACCTGGAGGCTAGTGAAATAGGGATATGGAGGAGGTGACTCTGACCCCAGCAGGCAGCACGTGAAATAAAAACGGGAGATATGAAGCCTGTGTAGATGCTTCAGGTGGGTCTCCCGTCTTCCTTAAGCACCGTGGGGCACACTATGGAGACCCCAATGGGATTCACACCACTATTGGAACTGCCTGAGAAGGCCAGAGGGGCAGAAATATGGAGATAAATTGAGAATTATATTGGACTTGGAATTACACAGGAGTTCTGCATTTTGCCAGTGTGTTTCGTGCAAAAGGAATGCAAATGCTGGAGGAGCAACCAAATGTTTTGAGAATCATTTCCTCCCTCAGGAGAAATATTTCCTCTGCAAAAGTATTAAAGACCCAGCAAGGAGGGAAAAGGCAGAAGAATTGGCTGCAGGTTCAAAATTAGAAAGTGAGTTTGTGGTGTTGGGAATCCCTCGTTGCAGGCAGGAGGGTACAGGCAGATGTTGTGCTTGGAGGTAAAGGTGTCCTGCTGTGTTCCCTGGTCTAATTCAGGACCTTCCCAGCAGAAATTTGGCTGCTCCCAGAGATGGGGCTTCCACTCCACATCTCTGCTCCAGTCGCAACCTCCTCCTTCTCCAGGCCATTTTGGTTGGGGAAGGACGAGGACAGCCCAACCTCATGTTACTTGGTAGGGAATTCATCTCAGTTGTCATCTGAATTGTTTTCCAACAATCCCTGTATCTCCATGTAGACAACACAGGTAACCTGAGCTCCTTCATTCAGGCACTCTTAAGTTTGAGAGGTGGATAATAGAGTCATAGAATAGTTTGGATTGGAAGGGACCTTAAAGATCATCCAGTTCCAACCCCCCTGCCATCAGCAGAGACACCTTCCACTAGACCAGGTTGCTCAGAGCTCTTTTTTATTTCATTTGTGTTTTGGTTTTAAATGAAAGTCGATTCTACCGTACGACTCTGTGCACTAAGGCTCCACTATTATGCTGTAATACTACAATGCTGAGTTTTGGCATCACTGGTGGGGACCCCAAAACTGAGAACTCTGCAATGACTGAACTTTTTTGATTCCAAAAACTTGAAAACCCAAAACCTGTGTGATGTGATATCTGTCAATCAGAAGCTGAAGTCTGACATGATTTATGGTTAGATTTGATGATCTTAAAAATCTTGTCCAACCCAACTGATTCTATGAGTCTATGGGTTGTATCCTTCTTCTAAAGGAAGGAGGGATAACGCTGGAGACAACCAAAGGTGGGCCTGGTGCTGGGTGTCCATGGGAGCACAGCTGCAGTGAGGGCAGGGTATGGGGAAGATCCTCCTGCCTGCAAGAGGTGAGGCAGGCAGGGGCTATGGGTGCACTGCTGGATGCTTCCCATGAGCCATCCCAGTTCTCCACTGCTGATAGCACCACCAGGCTCTTAGGGCAGGATTAATTTTGGTTTTATGGACTGCCAGCCCTTAGCTGAGGTTTGGCAGGGACGGTATGGGCAGGGGGGACGCTTGCAGCTCAGCTGTTGCAGCCTTTCTTTGAGGGTGAGGAGAAACAGACTGTTTCACCCGTTTAAAGCAGTTCACTGAGGGGTTTCTGCATCCCTGTGCCGCGATGCAGGGACCTGACCCTTGGCAGAGGGTTTGCTCGGGCTGCAGCAGTGAGCCCCACACTTTCCCCAAGGACAACTCAGAGCTGTAAATGCCAGGGTGGACTGAGAGTCTGCTGGGGTGGAAGAGGGATGTGAGGCTGCCCCAGGGAAGCAATGAGCTGTTCGTAACCACGGTGAAAGAAGGAGCCTACCACGCTCAGAGAAAATGCCTGCTAAAAATATGTCCAAATGGTTTAGATGGGACACAGAGGATTGCCCGAGGAGCAGAAGGAAAGCAGTGACAGCAGTGGTGATGAGGGGGGCTTTTCAATCCCAAAAGTCAAAGGCAAGAGCCGGGGAGCTTTCCAATCTGATTGCCATCCGGATCGAGCTCCAGGCGACAAGATTGGAGGATCTGCCTGATGGAAGCAGCCAGGCCCAGAGGGATCAGCTTGGCCAGGTCCGTGCACGGCGTGGGGGCCAGCAAATCAGTAATGACCCGTGGGTAGCATCAGCCAGCTAATTGCATCCCATGGGGATGGCTGGCTTAGCAAGGCAGTCTGACACTGGGGACAGGGCTGGAGGGCCCCATGCTGACGCCCTGCCCATGGTGAGCTCCTGGTGCCGGTGCTGCAGAGCACCCATGGTACGTAGGATGGAGGGTTGGCCCCAGTGCCAGGCAACTGGTGAAAGCCCAGCTATGGAGTGAGGGATGTGGGGTGAGAGCAAGCTGCCAGGTCATCGGATCACACCGGAGCAAAGAGCGATGGGGAACGGGGAAACACGGGCTCTGGGGAGTACAGAGAGCGCTGGGGCTGGGGACCTCCAGCCACTCCGAGCTTCCCAACCCAGTGATGAGTCTCTGGAGAGATGGGCAGGCATAGAAACCCGGAAGGAGCAAGGGGAAAAACCCTGCCAGAGGGCTGGGAAGGTGGCTGCTGGATGGGGATGGCCAGTGGCCTTGGTGAGGTGGGGGTCCAGGCAGAGCTGCTCAGCAGCAAAACCCCATGGCAGGAATGGGCAGCCAGTGTGGAGGTCAACATCCAAACAGAGGTGGGGTTTGGGGTTTTTTTGTCCTGGAAAAGCGAAGATGACTTAATCGTGGGCTATTTTAGTAACTTTCCAGAAATAGTGGTTTAGACATATAGAAACTGCGAGGAGGCGTAGACTGATGTTTATCCAAGAGGGAACTCCATGCACTGACGAGGACTGCACCTCATGTGGGAGACCATGTACTAAGAATGAGGAATAATCCCAAACGTGGCTGAAAGACACCTTAATTTCAACAAGAATTATGGGTGAATGAAAACCAGGAATGAAGCGAGGGGTGGGCTCTGGAGAGAGCTCAGCAGAGGAGCAGAGATGCCTTTAGGGCTGTTGGATGGCTGGGGAGGAACGGGAGTCACCGTGGCGAGGGATATGCCACCCTCACCTCACAAATGGCAGCGGTTGGGCACATTGAGAGGGACGGTTACGACAGAAGTACCAGACCTTTGCTTTAGGTTTGACTTTGGTTTGGTGGCTTGGAAATCCGGGGTGATGATCCCTGGTTTCAGCAAGATGGATCCCAGCAAACAGCCAGGTTGTGGTTAATAAAGGCTCAGTGCCTCATCTGTATTGCAGGAGCTGCACAAAATGGTTAATGCAGGAATGAGGGGAAAAAAAAAAATAGAGAAAAAATAAGAAATCCCCTTCTTGGAAACACCTGAGAGCACACGAACGAGTGCCCCAAGGAAAAGAGCCGATACAGAGCTGCGCTGAGCCTTCATGGTCTGCATGAAAAAGCCTAAACCAGCCGTGAAGATGTAGAAATGTGGAGAAAAGAAACCAAAACATGTTGTTTCTCCAGCATTCTAAGGCTGCTGGAAATGCCAGGCTTCCTCTTGATGTTCCCCATCACTGATCCAATGTACTGCTGGTGGCAGCCACCCTGGGAAGGCCAGTGGGACCCATGGCAAAGGGGGAAAGCATCTGCCATGAGCTGGCCAACCTGCTGATCCAGGGAACGGCGGGGAGCTGGCTGCACGGGCAGACAGGGAGCAAAGGATCCAGCAGGAAGGTGACTGCTTACTTCGGGCGGCTTCTCAAAGCCTGGCCCATGAAGATCTCTCTGCAACCCATCACCCACTGTGGCTGTGCCAGGCTGGGGGCAGAGAAGTTTCTCTGAGCATTTTGAAGCCAGGAGCAAAGCCATCACAGCTGGGAGAGGGGACACAGCTGTCCCCTCTGCTTAGCAAGTCCCCCTTGCTACCCCATGCTGATAAAATGCTTTCTTCAGCTGAAGGTTTTGTCTGTGCTTCTCTGACAGGGAAGGCTGTAGGGGTGGGCAGCAGGGAAGAGCTTTTTCCCTGCTCAACCATAGCAGGTAGTGACCAGGGTCACCCAAGCAACATCCTGTTTCACCCCGCTCCCCTTGCAGGAGCCTTTCCTTCCTAGGGAAGTGAGCAGCATCCGTCCCTTCCCGGGGTTGGCAGCAGCCCCCATGCTGGCAGCTCTCCTGGCTTAGACCAGTGCTCCCAGCACCTCTCAATTGCAGCAGAGCTTGAGCTGCTCCAGCCCACCCCAGAGCATCAGGACCAGCAGAGACCAATTTCTGGACACTGGGACTTCTTGTCATTGGGATGGCACCATGTGGGCAGGAGGTAGCAGCAGAAGGAGCACGCCAGTGTTGTGGCCACCCCAGGGAGAGATCTGTAATGGAGGTGTGAGCCTCTGGGTCCAGGTGTATGTCTTGTCTACATCCCACCGCAGGCTTTGGGCACTGGTACTGCTTTCCCACAGGCTGAAGGGACTTTGGGAAGTCACCTCACCATCACATCTGTGCTGAGGCGTGAGCTCAGGCTGGCCTTATGTTACATGAACTTGTTCCTGAAGTGCTCCCAGGGCAGGCTGTTCTGGTAGGACAACGTCCTTCCAGTCAGAAAGGCTTCCCAACATCTAGTCCCTGCCCTCGCTTTGCAGGTCACCGTAGGTCCCAGTCAGATGGCAAGGTGATCTATTGCTGCGTGGTTTTAGAATCACTTTGTTGTGCTACAGACCTGTGGTGGCTGTAGTTCCCTGCTAACTGTTGAACCTGAAATGGTGCATCCCTCCTAGGGTGCACTTCTCTTCAGAACAGGTTCTGCTTTGCTTTTCTGCATCCTTCTGGGACTTTCCCTCCTCTGTGAGTTTTCTGAGTGATTGTTACAGCTACAGGATTACCAAGGCAGCATCGTTAGCAGTCTAGGTTGAATGTCACCAGCTGACTGGCATACACCTACCTTGGCTAGGTATGATCTCTTTAGCTGGCATTTCCCCCCAGTTCTTTGCCTGTGCCTCAGTTTCCTTGTTAAAATCCATGTGATTTGCCACAAGTAACTGGTGTGACGGGAACACAGAACTTGTTGTATGAAGACTAATGTTAAAAACAAGAGAGTTAAATGTTTAAAGCCTCAAGAGGATGAGTTTTGGTGGCAGTGCTCCTCTGGGTTCTCACCCAGTATATGCCAGGGCTGCAGCAGGGACATTGGGGTGAAGTGGCCCCGGTGAGAGGGTTCGTACCGTGCCTGTGGCAGGCAGAACCCTGTCTGTGTTGGCATTAACCTGGCTGTTTAGGAGCCAGGAGCAGGCAAGAGGGGCTGTTTCTTCTCCCACTGCTCAAGGGGCATCCTCTGTGCAGCTGGAGACACAGATAGCATCAGCTGCAAAAAAAACACCCTTCTCCACCTCTGCCTGCTGACGTGCTTTCCAGTCACCACAAAGAGCTGATAACACGGGGAATTCAGCTTGCTGATGCCAAGTTGCAGCCTTTATTGCTGGCTGTGCAACCCGTGCATGTGCAAGCTCCACTTACTGCAAGGAAGGTGGCTTGGGAAGGAGACCACTGACCTTTAAACACCTGCAGCCGTGGGGGGACATCTGTGCCTCTTAACCCAGCAACACAGCCATGAGGGCATCTGCTCCTCAAAGCCTTCACGGGCTATGGTGGCCACCTTGCTCCAAGGGTA
>NW_010325165.1:0-507 GCF_000700745.2 Antrostomus carolinensis | reverse complement strand
GGGGGGTTGGACTGGATGATCTCCAGAGGTCCCTTCCAACCCCCACCATTCTGTGATTCTGTGATCCCTTCTGCATGGTTTCACATCCCACTATGTGCAAATGCAGGGTGTTTGAGAAGTTTGGTCAAGATGAGGAGGCCAAGGTGGGTGTAACTGCTGCCCCTGGCTGCCTAATGGGCATTACAGGGAAGAAGGAGCCTGACTCTTCTCAGAGTTGTGCAGTGAAAACATCAATCCCATAGAGAGAAAAAGTAGTAGTAATATTGGAGCACTGGTACCAGTGCCCAACATGGTGGTGGGTCTCCACCCATGAGGATATTCAGGTTGATGGGCAAGGTCCAGAGTGACCTGCTCCAGGCAGGGGTTGGACCAAACCTTCAACCAAAATCATTGTGTGGTTGTATGAGTCCCAGCTGCCAGGACAGGAACCAAGACAGTGCATGGTCTACCTTGGAAGGAAGAGTCATAGGAGAGCCCAGGTTGGAAGGAACCTTGAAAGATCATCTG
>NW_010325164.1:53050-59646 GCF_000700745.2 Antrostomus carolinensis | reverse complement strand
TTGATGATCTCAGAGGTTTTTTCCAACCAGGCGATTCTATGAATAGGCAACACCTTCAGTGGGTTTCTTTCAATCTTAATTGCTTTTGTACATATAAAGCTTTTGTTTGGGTTTAATGTCAACCAATTTCTATTCCTTTTCTGGACACTGAGGCATCTTAGTGGCAGCAGTGATTGATTTGCTGTGGAGTGACGTCAGTATGGTGTTGGCAGCTGATCCATAGCCTCAAGAATCTCCCCCTAGGGCAAGGAGAAAAAAAATGTGTAAGAAGAATGCCAGGGGCTGTTTTCTGGGCCACAATGAAATAGAAATTGCCCTGTCCACAGGCCTTTACAATTTCTTTTATTACATCTTACTTTACCAGGCTTATATATATATATATATATACAAAATCTTCTTGCTTGTTTTCACACAGATTTCTTTTATTTGGTAGATAACAATGTGTGTTTGTCTTTAGTCATTAAAAGCAGAAATTATTGAGCAAGTAGTCCAAATAATTCTGAAAGTTTGGTTTGTAATCTAGGTTTTTTGGATGGTCTTTAAACACCACCTAAGAGTGAACACATTTTTACTAAGAGAAGTTTCATGCCAAACGAGAATCCATTCAGACTTTCCTGAAGGGACAGGCTGTAACAGGCTATCAACTCTAGAAAATCTCTGTCAGAAACTGGCTTTAACTTACACTGACAACTTCTTAATGTCTTCAGCTGTTCTGTTTTGTTACAGTAGTCAGGACCCAATAGCAGTTTTGCCCTTAGCAACAGCAGGGACATTTTGTTTTTACATTTAAAATCTGTGGCTCTTCAGGCAGTACCCAGGTTAGACTTGAATTTAAGCAGATGAATAATCCTGTGCCTCTTCAGTACAGAGCTGTTGGATCCTGTTTTTCTGAACGGTTATAAAACTGAATGCTGTGTACCAGTAGGAAGGAGGTGCTTTGGTGAAAATAAGGTCACAGTGTGGGAATGGTTGAAAGCAACTGGTATTGAGGAATGGCTAACGACTTTGAAGATGCTGTAATTAAACATGTAAAGCCTGTGAGAAAAAAGTATTTAATGATATTTTAGATGTGTAACATGCAAAGCCACTAGTAATGTCGAGTGACTAAATAAAGAGTATGCAATAAATTAAATTAATAACCTGGTTTGTCATTCTTCAGTGATGCTTTCATCACATTATGAAAACTTCCTTATTTAGAGACTAGTGAACAGTTAAATGACAGTGTAAGGCATTGTCATATCCCTGCCTGGTTTGCTGTACACAAAGAAATCAAGTTACAAAACTGCCAAGATACTAATTAATGCATAAAATAAAGCAATGAATAATTCAGCAAATAAATTAATATTTCAAGAGAGGGTTGAGCCCTGATGAGCTCACGTTATCACTTTGGCTGCTGAATTACCTTCTTCAATAGTTACTGATTTTTAAATATTCATTATAATAATGTGGAAAGCTATTAAAAAAACACTTTGAAAAACCTGTGTTGTAAATATTAATCAAAGTTCTTGAAGCCATTCTATAAATGCTTAATATCCAAAACTAACCATACATTTACAGTAACAACAATACTTTGAATTTACATGGGTCCTGTCATTTGGAGATCTTAATGCAGTTTACAAAAATGCGTAATTATGATGTTAGGGATTTTCAGTTGGGGAAATGAAGGCGATGAAAGACTAAGTGATTCACTCAGGGTCAGTCCACAGATCTGCAGAGTTCTGTGAGTAAAGCTCTGCTTTCTTCATCACCAGTGATGATCTCCACCTGTTGTTCATTCATGCTAGTGAGCATAAATGAATGTGATTATACTATCTCATCTGCAGAGTCCTGCATTTGGTCTTTGATAAGAAGTGAAAATGAAACTAGAAATTTCGTAATAGTTGTAGAGGACACATCCATACCATTATGTCAACTTGATACAAACAATCACCTTATAAAATACATGCATAGGTAGCT
Organism: Antrostomus carolinensis; assembly: GCF_000700745.2. NCBI lineage: Eukaryota > Metazoa > Chordata > Aves > Caprimulgiformes > Caprimulgidae > Antrostomus > Antrostomus carolinensis. The sequence goes on along the minus strand of NW_010325164.1, from coordinate 57,690 downwards.
TCCAAAGTAATGCAGTAAACACTCATGGGGAAAGAGCAAGTGTTTGATTGATGCTGCCCACTCAGAATCTTATCTTTTGCATTTCTTGATTTTCAACTAAAGATGTGGTTTAAACACTGTTTTAACAGAGAGCCGAGGTATATTCCCACGTACAAATACCTATAGAGGATGGTGAAAAGCCCAGAAGTTTGCTTCCCACAGTTTCCTCTGCATTTTTGGAAGTCAGTCTTGGGACAGAAGTGATCTGTACCTTAAATCTGACATATCCATCTTGGAAATGCCAGGCCTCCTGGTTGGAGATTGCAACACTTTGTCCCCCAATTTCTCTGTAGTAAAGTTACCCACATTCCTCCTTGGTACACTTCAGGCTTATGTGAAGTTTTAAGTATTGTGATTTGATTAATTTGTAATCCATGCCTAATGCTTAATACTAGAATCTTTTAGATCTGTATATATGCATCCAAGACATACAAACATACTCTGTCGCACACACTTGATTCCTGTGCTGAGCCAGTATTTTTCATTCCAAAAGCCCTTTCTGGGAACGAAAGCAAACCCTATCCCTCCGATACATCTACCAGTGTATAGCAGTACGATGTGCAGTGTCAAAGCCTAGAGGGAGACAATCTGTCTTGCTCCTTTTTTTCCTCACCTTCCTGGGCCAGACTCACAGGCTGGCATCCCTGCCTTCTCCTTATCTCTGCAGGCGGAGGGTAGCTGTTGCTAAGCAACCATGGACCAGGCATCACAGCCTGGTTTTAAAATGGAGAATTAACTAAATTAGTTTTGATGAAGACAAGAGACAACTGAAGAGCAGGCAGGAGCGTGGAAACAAAGCAACTGTGATTTGCACTAGAGAACAAAAGGTGTCCAAGCAGAAAGGGGAGTTTTGAAAGCAAAGAGGGAATGATGTATGTGGCCCATGTGGAAGAAATAAATAGAGAATTAGGTGTTCTTCAGGGCAAGTGCTGGCTCTGTAGTTGTACATCACCCAGCACAGCAAAGCTCCAAATTTAGGGGTCTTCAAGGACACCATCATAATATAAACAAGTGAACAAAAAGTGCTGCCACAGAACCTTCCACCTCCACCTCTCGCTGGTGCCGATTTAAACACAGCCTCATGGCCACCTCTAACAGGAATTAAAGAATATGGAAAGAAAAGTGAGGGAATTTAATAGTTCAGTTTTCTGTCCTGGGGAATTGTTACCCCTGTTGACTCCCACCCTGGCTTGCACGCCATCAAGCCTGCAGCAGCCTTGGGTGACTGCGCAGTGACTGCGGACTTGCCGTTTTTTTTTTGGAACCCTACAAATGTCACTGCTGCATTCATGCATAGCCCATAAATAATTTTTTTTCCAATAAGGACATTCTGTGCTAAATAAGCATGGCCAAATCTCATTCTTTTGCATTGCCCGAGTTCCCCAACCTCAGAATCCCCATTGTAGCGTTCCATGAAAAAACACATTGGCTGTTGAGCTCAATATCTTACATTATTCTTCTACATATATATAAAGGCCAAGCAAAAAATATGCATGTTTTTCTGAGCATATTAATGTTTTGTCATGAATTCACTGCAATAGTACTTATTCCCATCTATGTTCACTTTTCATGAATATTTCAGTAAATAATTTCACAGGCTGAAATAGTCTTAGAAAAAAAAAGTATGCAAATACTGAAGACGAATGCCAAAACCCCCTGTACTACAACTGTGATTCTATCAGTTACACCCCCCTAGTCCTGGAGCATATGTGTACCCCACTGAATTATTGGTCTAGTTATGACAAATCAATATGAATGAGGATTCAAGTACTGAATATTTAGGCTGGAAAATTTACAGGCCAAGAATTCTTTGTTACAATTAATTTCTTAGTGATTCTGAACAAGCTTAATGCAGTTTTCTAGTGTTCAGAACATTGAAAACAAAAGCAGAGAGAAATAAGTAACGTGATTTCAGTAATGCAGCTTTACTTGTAGGGGGTATCAGTCAATCATTTGTTCCATTTCTCTCGTGCTCTTAAACATCAGCAATAGATTTTAAGAGATCTTAGTTCACAAATACATCATCAGACAATTTGCAGGTACTACTTTGCATTTTAGATAAAGCAAAATAGTTAAATCTCATAGACTTATTCAGTGACAGAGTCCAATAAGATGGATTTCTTACATAATTCATATCTCTGAAGTACGTTTTTTTTTTAAATAATTAATTGTCTCAGTAGAATATTTTCTATCTGGGTTTTCAGTTTGTAAGCTAGAACTCTAGAGGAGTGCTTAAAAGTTAGGGACCTCTCTTTTCATTTTGGTATTGTTAAGAATGCAGCTGACATATCCATAGATGCTCTATCATTCCTCCTTTGCTAATGCTATCAATCAAGAAAAATAAATACTCATTTTCTGTATTTGAACCTGAAAAGATGTCAATGTCTTTATTCATTACAGTGAGGCTTTGATGTCACAGATCTGAGAGAAATATCTGGGAGAGATATAAACACAGAGAAGAAAGGATGTCTAGTCTTTGTGATCCTTAATGAGAGAAAACCTGAATGTCAGCAAAGCAAATTTGCCATCTCAGAGGATGAGTTCAGACTGCCATCTGGGGGATTTAGGGCTGAGAAATCTGGCTCAAGGGCTGAGAAATTTAGCCTTCATGGTGGATCTAACTGGATACCTTCCAGTACTCAAAGCCTTGACTGCAAATATCTTATCCAGTGAACTTTTTGCTGAGTTGTTCAGTTTGCAAACTCTTTGCAAACCTGGCCCGATTTCTGAGAATTTGTGGAATTGTTTGGATTAATAATTTTTTATCTAAATCCTGTTCTCAAACTTCCTTTCAATGCGTTTCTGATTTGTGGCTAGTTACTTAATTTACATAGGAATTTTGTTGTATTTCCCCCCCTTCTTTTCCTTTTAAAAGGGAAGTAAAATACACTGAATGATAAAGAATGGTTAATAAACAAAAAAATCATGCTATCATAGGTCATCTGTCTGTGATCATCACCAGAAGAGAAAAGAACATCAGTCTCCATCCAGGCATTCATAAGAAGCTGGGGAAACTTCCCTAAAGTTTGTGTGTACAACAGTGGGTTTGTGTAAAGGTTTATGAATAGCCTAACACAAACACCATCTAACAAAACAGCCATAGAGTGCTAATCATCACCCCCAAATGCTTGTAATGAAATCATCAATGGAGTGCAAGCAGAAGGCAGGCCTGAGCTGTCAACCCACAGTGGTGTGGCAGGAGTTGGGGGTGCAGGACAGCTTGATATGGGTCAGCAGAGGCTCTTGTTATAGTATAGATCAAGGCACATTCATCCACACCATGAAGCCCCATCCCTGGAAACACTGAAGGTCAGGCTGGACGGGGCTCTGAGCAACCTGATCTAGTTGAAGATGTCCCTGCTCACTGCAGGGGGCTTGGACTAAATGACCATTAAATGTCCCTTCCAACTCAAACCATTCTATGATTCTTTGCTGGTTCCAGGTATCACCACAACTCCGTGCAGCAAGGGAAAAATTCCTGTTCCAAGCAGTGGGTTCTTCTAGTCTTGTTTAGGTATTTTAGCTTATTGCCATGTACTTCTCTGGAGAAGCTCTCTAGGGCAGGGGAGGGCACGCTTGGATCATTTCCTAGGGATGTTGGCATACTGCAAAAGTGGGGTGGTGGCATCTGCACCGTCTATGTAGGTTTCCAATGTCCCTAATTTCACATACTGTTTGTCTTATCTTTACTCTCAATATATGTGTCTAGCCAAGACTTTTGAGAGACAGGGCAGGTTTTGTTTCTAATGGCAATTGATTTGTCATGGCTTAGGCAAGATGCTTCATTTCTTTGCATCTGCTTTTGTCTTTCCTGAAGGGCAATAACAGTACTGTGAAATTATCCCAGGTCTCTGCATGCAAATAACTCCTTCTTTTATCACACTTAAGGCAGTTTTCTGTGGTCTTGATAAAAATGGAATTCCCTGTCTATCAACCATCGACTTAAAAGGTGATTCTAGTTAAAGATCTGTCAGGGCTGAATCTGGTTATTTTCTGCAGTAGCTTAGATGATGACATGAACTGAACAGTAAATGAAAATGGGTGATCACAGATTCCTCTCTATGTAGATGTAAGCAGGCTGAGACTGAGTAAAAAGGAGATCCTGAACAAATGTATTTATATAGTGTGTTTTTGAGATTTTTCTGAAATAAATATGTGGCCCACAGTCATTAGACATATTTTCCCATACACAGAGAGAAATCTCAACCTCATCTCTGCCAGAGTAAACTTTACAGCCAGTCATTACGTTTGGTTTTATTCCACAGATGAAGGACAGAAGAGCTCAGCACTGACTCTCAGCAGTGCTCTTTAGTGATTTTTTGAGAACCACAAAATTTGTTGTTTGTGAGCCATGCAGCCCTTTCCAGCTGAGATCAGGATAGTGGTACTATCTGAAAAGTTTCTACAAAACTGGAGCCTGTGAACCACCATTCTTTCCTTAGCACATTCATTTTACTATTTCACATGTTCAGAAGCATGAAAGAAAAAGTAAGAGAGAAGATGAAACTAAACTGAGGGAATTGTATCTTAGAGATGCACACAGGTACACAATGTTTCTGTAATTTCTCTTTTATGTTTCTGCATTGATCTCTAAATTATTT
>NW_010325164.1:47399-53018 GCF_000700745.2 Antrostomus carolinensis | reverse complement strand
ACAAATAACTGAATTTTTCTTGTCACCCTCAGAATAATCTTTCTTCCTAACAATTATTCATGTAGCAAGGGGCTTATCCACACATGCACAGAAGGTTACAAATCTACAGTCAGCACCCAAAGAGACTCTCAGTGATATTTTGGAAAGGAAAAAGTTGATTCTTTAATCCATGGCAGTGGTTATTCATGACCGGAGCAGAAAAGAGATTGGCACTGCCTATTCCTTTAAATAGTGTGGATATGGGTGGTGTGACTGGACTTGCAAATTGGATTAAGGCTGTAGACATAACATTTCTATTGAAGTGCTTTCTTTATCATCTTCCCACCTAACCAAGGTAATGAATCACAGCAAAATCAGAATGCAATTTATTAAGGTGTCCTTAAAGATCTGTGAACATGTTTTCTCAAATGCTAAACTAATAGTAATTTGTCTTTTAAATCCTCAATTAAGAGCATCAGTAGATAACCAATCTGTTTATATAATCATAGAGAATTAGTGTCTATTAAGATATAACCAATTTACATCCTGTTGTCATCTGTTCAATTTAGCAGGATATTACTAACTTTTCTCATTTCTGTATGTAACTCCGGAGAAGGAGAGAGGCTGAACTCAGTCTCTCATTTTTAGAAGACATGATGAATGGGAACATCCATAAATGCCTCTGAGATGATATACAGCATGCACAAAGCAAGTAGCTGTGTATTGCTGAGTTGGATGACACAGTTAGGAGTCCAGGTCTCAGCTATAACTATGAAAATTGCATGATTTGTGCCTCCTCCTGAGAGAAATAAACAACCTCTAGACAGATGAGGGAGACAGACCAGCTGCTAGTTTTAAGCTCTATGTAATTTATTTAACTTCATAGTGACATGGGCTCGTTAGATTGGCCAGTGTCACAAGCACCAAGTGTGCCAGTGGGCTAACAGTTAATCCCATTAGCATTAGCTGCTTAGTTTCTAAAACTGGAACCGAAATACTGGATGACAGTCTTATTCAGCTTCATTATTTTAGCTAGAGGTCTCCTTCAGATTTGAAGACCTACACAGCATGAAAAATAAATTCTCAAAAGAAATTAGGTTGGCAAGGAAAGAGTTTCTCATCCCCCTTTCAAACTGTCTGCACAGAACAGAGTGTTTGTCGTGCAGAAAGAGAGCGCGATTACAGTACTTACATAAATGACTTTCTAAATTGGCACTTTAAACAAACGTTTTGAGATTATCCTGTCTGGATATACCTATTATACCCATTTCAAATCATAAAAAAAAAAATGCAAACCCCCTTTTTATCCAACTGTACTTGTATAGGTTGCAGGAAGAAAATTTTCATTTCCGATGTTTTTATTTATGCTGTTATCCTTTCAAGAGTGTTACATTCATGAAGTGGAAGCAAGCTGAGTAGCTAACACAGCCACCTCTTCACAATCTAATCTCAGAAATGGCAGTAATTCTTTTTATACATCAGCCATGTGGTTCTAAGGAGAAGATATCCTGAGCTCTGTAGCATGGACATCAGTACCTCAGCCTTTACATTTTTTCCACAGGTTCAGGAAGATAACATGCCTTTGAAATTTAGTTTGGGAGGGTTTTTTGGTAAATGTAACTGCAGCTGTTACCCACTTGGTAACCATTGGGCTTTGCATGTGTGCAGGAGGCAGAGCTACTGAAGGAGGGAATAAAATAAATCAACACGAAAGACGATTCCTTCCCGAGAAGGGATGTTTTGGTTTGGCTTCAAAGTGTAATGGTGTTGGAGGGAAGACTCCAAGCTATGTATATGCTGATGTTCCCTTTACATTTCTGATTGCTGATTAAAATCAAAGGAGTGATGGCTCATAGGCGGAAGCAGCACGCAGTTTGTCTTCTAAAGCTACAGCGAAACAGAAGCAGCGGATGCTTCTGGAGTTACAGGAGGCAGGAGGGTGTGCAGCTCCGAGCAGGATCTGGTCCTGTGTTTTCTAGTTTACTAGTGAAAAACAATATGTGATTCCTACGTATTGCTGTTAGAGGGCAGCAGATACCCTAATTAAGGTCTCCGGGCACTATGACCTAGTTCTGCCAGGGCTTTGTAGCATCTGGAATGGCAGAGAAATGTTGCCCAGCACTCATTTCAAACTCTAGGTCTAGTCAGCTATGAATTTTCTAATTTTTAATTTTTCAGATTAATATTTTCCATGCTCTGTCATTCTAAGCTCAGACTTTCTTGAGAATTTCAACGCAACTACCCTCAGGATGCTCTGCTAATGCCAAAAATATTCATACTAAGCATTTCTTCAAATCACTAATGTTTCTAGCATTTGGGAGCATAATTTTTAGGAAAGTGTAATGCTGGACTCTAGATCTTTTTTAATTTTTTTAAACATACCTAATTCTGTTATAAAATTCTGATACAACCACTTAAACCTGTTGAATATCTGCTTTTTAAGCTCATAGATATTTCATCAATACTGTGTTTTTACTCTCTTCATCAGGATACCTGCATGTCCTTCTCCTCCTTCAGCTCTCATCACACATCTGTGATCTCAGGGGTGGGGAAAAACAAACAAACAAACAACTGGCCTAGGATTCTGGAAGTTTTTAAAGTTTCAACTCTTTCAATTATGGTAGTTTAACAATTAGTTAATGTGTTAAGCAAACCTGCATATCCTGACCTAGGAGACCATCCTGTGGCGGCTGACCTGCAGATTCAGTTCTCCAGTGTAAGAACTATATCTTTAATTTTTTTTTTCCATTTAACTACACTGCTTTCCAAAGGAAATTGTCTGTACACTTAGCTCTGATCCCTATAAATACGAGTCTAGAAAAGGCGTTTAATTAGCTCCTCTGGATTTTTTGTTTAAACAGCAAAAAGTTCAGACCTGAGCCTTCAAAATATTTTATTTTTGGAAAAGTGTAGGATCTCTCTCGAAAGCTGGCATGCAAAAAAAAGGTAACAGCTTATTATTTTTCTGATTGCTTGAACTCAGGGATCCAGGAGTCACTGTTGTCATTCCACATCAGTGTCATAGAGTTAAATGTGTGAAAAAGCAGTTTTCTTTCAAAAATTGTACGGGCAGCAGGATCAAGATCAAGCTGGTTTTGTTTGTCATTACTTTACACAAGTAATCAAACACCAGGTATCTGGAAATGCCACAATTAAAGTCATAGCCAAGACTTGCAAGCACACTTCTCCCCGTATCTCAGGACTCATCCTCTGTCAACCAACTTTCACGTGTGACGTAAGAAGAATCCTGCAGAAATGAACTCATCCCAAACACATTCCTGCCATATTCTCTGCCTGTTCTGTACATCTGAGAGAACAAGTGTCTCCTGGAGAAAGCAGAACATCATTATATAGGCTGTATTGCAACACACACACGTAAAGGAGAAGAATAGAATCTGTGCATACAGCCTTAATTCTGGCATTTCTGACTCCAGGTGCTTGACTTTCAAAGTGCTTGAGTTACATCTTCTATTAAAATAAAGGACATCACTTCACCTTGTTGACCCAGGGTTGACCCAAGACCTCACAGGTCCCGATTCCATTTAAATAAAATTCAGAAATTCCCACTTATTTGAAGAGAAGCAGAACTAAACCAATATTAAAATAACTGAGTGCCTGACCCACTTTGGAGGCTGCTTCTCAAAGCTGGTGGGGGGAGTCACAGCCCCCATGGATTCTCCTCTGGCCACAGCAGCTTTGATGGCAAAGGCAGCAGCATCTCCCCTGTGTCTCACAAACTGGAAGGTGTTGTTAATACCGTAGCAAAAATAATGTGTTTAAAAACCATAGATGTTTTGTTCCTTTCTGGCTTCTTGTCTCCTAGGAAGTACCACTAAACAGCTTACAGTTAGAATTTTAATAACTCTGAGTTGTAGTGAAAATTCAAGGGATTTGTTATTGCACAATATCTTCCTGGTGGTAAACAGTCAACATAAAATAGCAGAAAAGTCAAACTGTACCTTGCTACTTTAATAAATTAGTACTTTTTTTCTTCCAGATAATGAAAATAAAAGCCCTTTGAGCAGTGCAGAGATCTATAAGTTTAGATCCCATTAACATTTCTAAAGGCATGTGCATAAATAAATCTAATCAAGTTCACTACTGAAATTAAATCGCTTGCTTCAGTGCAGTTTCTTTAGAAAGTCCAGGTTCAGCTAGAGAAGAACATTTCCCATTGGAAGCATTTTACTGGCCACCCATTACTCATTGCTGGGTTTATTTAAATAAATGAATTAATTAATACCTCCTGTGAGATATTGGGCATCTTGTTAATTAAGAAGTTGTACGAAAGGAATATTGTTGGACTACTTTTCATTGGTTATGTTGAGAAGAAAGAAAATTCAGCAACAAGCTGTATAAAGCTGTAGTAAACTTTGCTTTATGCAGGCCACATTTTAATTTGGAGGAAGCAGATGCAAATCCTTTGAAAATCTGTGCCTGAGTTTTGTTAAGCAAAATAGATGGGCACGGCAAAGGAGCGAACCATTTTAGTACACACTGGGTGTTTGATAGATGTCAGATGGGCACATAGAGGAAGGTAGTAGGAAAAGCAAGAGAAGGGTGGTGGGGAATAACGATAGAGGTATAAAGAAGCTGCTTTGGTCATAAGAATTTGCATGTTTGATACATCAGTGTCACAGCTCTGATCAGAGTCAGCTGTTATCTCCAAATAACAGGCATTTGACAGAAGTGCTGGGAAATAGAAGATTTGCATGTTCCATGTACAAAATTGTCACATATGACGCTCTGTTTTGGAAAATTCAGCATGGCCTATGGCAGGATTATGAAGATTACTATCTGCAGACCCACAGGACTTCTCAGCTACATGAGCATAACTGGAAGGATTTTGAGTTCTAACATGTACCCCTTGTAACTCCTGCCCATGGGGGCTCAATTCTAGCACCTCAGCCCATCTTATTGTGTCCCCCTGGTACTTCCTCTTCAGAGCCACTCACAGGAAGCTACTGAGGACAGTGTTTCTCCTGATCTATGCGACCAAGCCAGTATAAAAGAACTAATATAAGGAAATAAACATCTGCATTATTCCACATTTAGCCCTATGAATTCAGAATCTCACCTCCTCATCAAACTTAAGATGCAAACTCTGCCTAGAAGTTCTACTTTAGCATTAAATCTTAAATAGAAATTTGCATTTCAGGAGTCATTTCTTCTTTCTCCTCTTTTCTGGTGAGTCTATTTTGAATGTAGGCATTGTTTCTTCCACAGACTAACTTGTGATTTTGAACTTCAGGGCTTACTATTCCTTTGGAAGAATTATTCAGAATTATTCAGAAGAATACAGAGCGGGCGATGAATGGCTTAAGACCAGCTTCAAAGAGAAGGACTTGGGAGTGGTGGTGGACGAGAAGCTCAACATGAGCTGGCAATGTGCACTTGCAGCTCAGAAGGCCAATAACCATATCCTGGGCTGCATCAGGAGAAGCGTGTCCAGCAGGTCAAGGGAGGTGATTCTCCCCCTCTACTCCACTCTCATAAGGCCCCACCTGGAATACTGCATCCAGTTCTGGAGCCCCCAACACAAGAAAGACATGGACCTGCTAGAATGAGTCCAGAGGAGGCCATGAGGATGATCCAAGGGCTGGAGCACCTCTCCTATGAGGACAGGCTGAAAGAGTTGGG
>NW_010325164.1:29522-47178 GCF_000700745.2 Antrostomus carolinensis | reverse complement strand
TGTTGATGCCCCCTCCCTGGAAGTGTTCAAGGCCAGGCTGGATGAGGCTTTGAGCAACCTGGTCTAGTGGAAGGCTCATGGCAGGGCGGGTGGAACTAGGTGATCTTTAAGATCCCTTCCAACCCAGACCATTCTATGATTCTATAATATACACGAGTAATTAGTGTACTGCACCAAAGAAAGAGACCTTCAGCAGTTACTTAGTTTCAGACTGCTTCCCTTGGAAATCCTGACTAAACACATCAGCCTGCTTAAAGATACTGAATATAAATGTTTCCTCACAAGTGAAGAAAATTAAGAAAGTCAGAGGTTTGCACATATGATGACCACTTGCACCTCCAATACGTAAATAAATAACTAAACCGATCTATGTCACAAATGATGTTAGTGAAGGGTAGGCTACAGAGAGGACTGCCATGAGAAACTTTTCAACTAGACAGTAACTGGGGGGCTTTTTTATGGGCTCAGCCTAAATAAAAGTTAGGTTTAAGACTGAGAGAAAGAGAGTACCTGGAGAGCTGCAGCTGCAGTGGGACTAGAAGGGAGCACCTGAAGGGAAGTGTGGGCTGCAGAGACACCTGGGTTGTAAGAACCGTTTTTTCTCAATAATGGCTGGTTGCCCATGTTGAAGGATAATCCTCAGATTATGGTTATTTTTAGGGTTAGGATTCAGGTTTGGGTTGAGTGAAAGCCAAGAGCTGCAGTTGGAGTGGGACTGCAAAGGGGCTGCCAAAAAAAAAGCGTGGGCTGCAAAGAGAATGGACTGTGAGAAGTTTTTCTAATGGTAAAGATGATATAGGGTGGACACCAGCCAGTCCAGTGAAAACTGTTCTCCTGTTGAATGAATGAGCTTAGCTCAGGCTTAGCAAAATACAATCTAGTATTTGTATTCCCTTTTTGACATTAATTTCTGCAGCCAGTTAATAATAACAGCTTATTTTAAAAAAACATTGTTAAAAATCCCAGCATCCAGAGGATCCAGGCTCTTGTACCACTTTCATTCTAACTGGTTAAAGGAATTATTCATTACTTCATTACATATCTTACTTTCTCTTAAGCATTTCTGCCTGACTTGTAGTAATTTAAGAGCTCATTCCTTTTTCACATTCTCATATTTTTTCAAGCCCTCTTCTTTCCTAATACACTTTTTTTTTTTTTCCCCTAGTCCACAGGTATTACACCAAGGTCAGTGACAGCAACAAATTACCTGTATTTTTATGTGCATTTAGTTTTATCAAATAAATTAGTTCATGACTGCAGAAACAGCTATTAGTAGCAGGAGTAATTTGTTTCCACTGAAAGCAGAAGAGAAAATGTCAATGTACTGACTTTTTATTAAAAAAAACCAAACCCAAACCTGAAAGAACAGGGTAGCTCTAGAAAAGAAAAGGTTTCTTTGTACCATTTTCTCAGTGTAGAGTCTGAGGCTGTCCAGGAATAATTTTCTATCTGCTTCACTAAGACCAGCCTGCAGGTGGGGAATTAACAATGATGCATTCTCAAATAAAAGCTTCAGCCTGCAACCCAGATACAAATACACTTGTATTTTCATAGTGTATAGAGCTGCACCCAGATGTGATATGACTGCTTGTACGTACCTCTTGTATAAATAAACAAAAGCCTTAAATCTGAGTATGGTAGATAGCAACATCTTAAATGATCTTTAGCCAGTGGACATCTCAACATAAAACTTTGGAGACGTGTGCAAGTGCCTGTGGGCATTTGTAAAATGCAACAGACCTTAAGGAAACAATATGATGCAAAACAACAACCTCATAAGCTATTCATACTCAGAACAATGTTAACAGAATGAGGATATTGAATAAAGAGAAATAAATATTAAATACAGAAAAAAGAAATAAACACCCATTACCTTGTGATGGATCCAGGAGCTTTCTCTGGTGGAGCCCTTTCTGTGTGCAGGCTAAGCTGCCACACATATGCTGCTGCAGCAGATTCAGAGAGGATTCTTCCCTTGGCAGAGCTTTCTGAGGTGTTTTTGGTTTGGCCGTGCATTAGAGAAAGCAAAGAATGAAAAGCTGGAACATCCAACTGCTCCTGGGATATGTGGGAGCACATTGGTTCAGGAGCAGGAGAGGGTCCTGGCCTGAGGGCAGAGCTGCTCTCTTCTGAGGTCTCCACCTACACCTCTAGCTACAAAATTTGCTCAAGCAACTTCTGAAAAATGGCTGCAGTGAGAATAACAGAGCAGTCCATCATGACTTTTAGAAAATATTATTATTATTTGGATACTCTGACCTAACTGAATGTAGAGATATAATTTGAGCAGACAGACAAAATACCCACTAATTAACTTTAACTTCCTCCAGTGTCACTCTAGGAGCAGGCTGTAGCTGGAAATAATTAGCTGTAGGAGACCTAAAACTTTACTGTAGCTGAACATGTTTCACAGCTAAGGGAATGAACTTGCACTTTGTTACTGATACTGGCCTGTCATGGAGAGCTTTGTATGGCTGCATTTCTGCAGATGGGAGGAATGTGACTTAAATGTCAAGTCATTATATGAGATTAAAATGAGAGAAGCTGAGTTTTGCAGACCACCAGCAGGATAAAATCCTTCAGCATACAAATGTAAAACAGTAGATGAAGCATATTCCCTCAACCCAGGGAGCAGAGGCTGAACTTCTGCAAGCAAAGGCTGAAAAGTGCTTTTCACCTGTAATTAGAAAAGGAACAGAGCCAGCAATAATCTTTCACCTCTGTACAAGGCTCTTCCAGGTATTACCCCATATTCTCCAGAAATCAAGGACAATTTTACTTATGATCTTTATAGGTGGCAGGCTGGGCTTTTATTTTTGCTCAGGGAAGATTAAAAGATTCAAGACAGGTATACTAAGATCACACAGCTGCACTTATTCCCCTTCCCAGGGAGACAGGAGCTTGCCCCACCCTCCCCCCCAGCTCCAACAGAGGAGATTCCCTTTCTGTACATCTTTTGATGGCACTGACAAGCACACGCTGAACAAAAGGGGGGAAAAAGACACCCAGTGCAAATAGGCTAATTTAGGGAAACCAGCAATATCCTGGCCAAGCAGGGAAGCAAACATGCACTAGTACTCCAACTGAGTTCAGTGGCTTCCTTTGGAGTCCAGTATATCTGTCTTTTGAACTGACTGCAATGGTCTTATGATTTGATTTTTTAATTGATTTAAACAGCGTAGCAATACTCATGTAGCCAATATCCCAGCTATCTGCCAAGACTGCAAAACTGTTTTCTGGAGCCCCCAGTGCATCCCATGCCTTTTAACAGCCATCCTGTTGCCAACAGGCACTCCAACCCTGACGGAACCTGGAATACAACTGTGCAACCCCCTTAGCTTTTGCAGGTCTGGTTTACTGTTTCTCTTTCTGCCACACAGAAGAAAATCCCTGCTCAAACAGCTCCCAGATGCATTAGCCTGACTTTTTTTAAAAACAATTTATAGGTATGTTTCTCATCATGAGGCAGGCTCCCCAGCACAGTTACACCAACTCTTTTACACTGTCCTGGTTCCAGATCAGGTCACTGTGCAGAGGGAGCCTAGACAGGTGGCTCAGCATAGCCCTGGGCTGGGAAACATGCCTCTGTCTTTAAAATTAATTTTCAGCCCACCTGCACTCCTTCTGAACCACAAAACCGACCTCTCCCAAAAAGGATATGACCCTTACCCTTCCTTCTTACCACCTCTACAACTACACTGACCCTGACTCCTAATTGGAGACAAGCCTTGAGTGTTGCTCTTTTATTACCCAAACTGCATCCCCATCACTCCCAAAAGCACAGCTCCCCTCTTCCAAAGACACCCTTCTTGACTGTAACATTCTCCATTTCCAGTTTCAAGCTCCCACCTTTCTCTCAGGTGGGTGGAATTTAGGTTTAATACCAAAGCCTACTAGCCTTATTTGATTTCTTTTTGGTTTAGGTGAGATTTTATTTGAACTTTGAGTCTCTATCATACAAAGTAAATTAGTAGGCAAGGCATTACAATAAAATACTCTCCTACATCATGAAAGGCAGGTTTTATTTAATTTTCACTACAAAGATGACAGTTGTGTTGCCTTTCCTCTTATTTAATTAATTCCAGAGTCTTTCTGAGCTTTACTTAATGATATTATAACAGCACTATAAGAACTGATCTTATTTGATAATTTACAACAGCCTCTCTTGAAATAAACTTCAATATCTTTTGAAATTCTCTCTTGAAATAAAGTTAAACAGTACCACTTCTATCCAAATCTACTCCATGCAGAGGGAAGTTCTTTGCCTCTTTAATAGATGTTATAGCTTAGAAACAGATTTTTCCACAAACTTTATACCTTCTCTCAGATTTCTGGAAGTTCATACTTAAAGTGATGCAGTAAGTAGCTGGGGAGACACTTCAGATCCACCTGGCCTCCCTCAGCCCAGGCAGAAGGGGCTGAAGCAGCCAGCTATGTCTCAACTCTCTTCACTTTTGGAAAAGCACCTGCATTAGCTCTCCAATCCCACTGAACTGCACAGGCAACCTCAGCTTTGCCCTCTACGCTGCACCTACCAGGCCCTTACAAGAGTCTTGTTTCCCTGAACTCGCACCAAACCACTGCTGTCCTCTCCAACATTGCACCTCAAAATAAATCCAGCAGTCCTTCTACAGTAACGTTCCATCATCAACAAATTCCTGCATGAAAACTCCCAAAAACCACTCCAGCATCAACAAACTCCTACAAGAAAAATGCCATAACAGCATTACCCCATCAACAAATTACCATCTGAAAATTTCCACGGGAATATTCCACCAGCAGCAAAGTCCTACAAGAAAAATGTCTACATTAGCACTAAGATTCCACTAGATATTGTCAAGAAACTATGACACACCTCTCCCCAGTGGTGGGGAGTTGGTCGTACTGAGAGGAAGCTGGTGGGAACCACTGGACTGCCTCCAGCTGCCGCTTGGCACAGGGCTGGAGAGGTCATTCCTGGCAGAAGCACAGGCACCAAGCTTGTGGGAGCTGCTCGTGGGGATGGAGGGCTGCAGAGCACTGGGTGAAGCACACCCTGGCTGCAGGGTTGTCACCCTCACCCAGCTTCCAGCCTGGGCCCTCCCTCAGCCCGGGGCAGGAGTCAGTGCTGATCTGCTGGTGCAGACAGAGATCTGCAGAGCCCAGGTGGCCACCTGAAGGGGACCATGTGCCTGGGACACATGGAGGGTCAGAGCACTTAATGAGCCAAGGGGTTTCAGAGGTTGCTGGGAGAGCAGTGCTGTAGCACTCTGAGTACAGGGCTGCCATGCTGCTCAGACTGCCAGGAGATCACAGAATCATAGAATGGTTTGGGTTGGAAGGGACCTTTAAAGCTCATCTAGTCCAACCCCCCTGCAGTGAGCAGGGACATCTTCAACTAGATCAGGTTGCTCAGAGCCCTGTCCAACCTGACCTTGAACGTTTTCAGGGATGGGGCCTCTTCTACCTCTCTGGGCAACCTGTTCCAGTGTTTCACCCTTTGTAAAAAATGTCTTCCCTATATCTAGTCTAAATCTACCCTCTTTTAGTTTAAAACTATTATGTGTTGTCCTATCACTACAGGCCCTGCTAAAAACTTTGTCCCCATCTTTCTTATCGACCCCCTTCAATTGTTGAAAGGCCACAATAAGGTCTCCCCAGAAGCTTCTCTCCTCCAGGCTGAACAGCCCCAACTCTCTCAGCCTCTCTTCATAGGAGAGGTGCTCCAGCCCTCTGATCATTTTTGTGCCCCTTCTATGGACCTGCTCCAACAGCTCTGTGTCTTTCCTGTGTTGAGATTGACGCAGTACTCCAGGTGAGGTCTCACCAGAGCAGAGTAGAGGGGCAGAATCACCTCCCTCGACCTGCTGGCCATGCTTCTCTTGATGCAGCCCAGGATAGTGAAGGGTCCTCTCCTGCTCATAGGGGACAGGGGGTCTGGAGGGCTCAAGTCCCCTCCCTGGGCTAGGAGAAAGTGACTCACCCTCATTACAGTGGTCACTGCTCCAGGAGCCATCCAGCAGATGAGAGGGGTGGAAATCAGAAGAAAAGCATTTTTAAAACATACTTTTTTGCAGGCAAAGGAGATGGAACTGGCACCAGCCCTCTCAGCCACACTGATGCTGCTTTGGGTGAAGGCAGGAGCTGCTCCACAGTTACTGATGTTGAGAATTATTTAAGTCACAGAGGGCAGTGACAGAATAATGTCTCGAGTGCACTGCCAGTGCTCATACTGATGTTATACTCACCCAGTGGATTAATAGAGGGGTTTGGATTCAATCTCAGCTGTTAATCCTTGCAATGTCACAGGAATCAAACATATCAATTTTCTGTTAAGGTTGGTTGTAAGGTTATGTGGGCCTGCTCCTTGTCAAATTATACATAATTCCCTCTTTCTAAAGTATCCTGGGAAACTCCCTCCCTTGAAGACCTGAGAGACATCATTGCCCCACAGAAATGGTGTATTTCTAGCCTGAAAGGAAACACCCTTTTCCCCTAGTGCACAATAGTGGGCTTGGGCAGATAACAGATACAAAGCTATGTTACAGAAATTTGTTGTCAAAGCTAATGCTGAGGCTTTATTTTAATTTAAAAAGGCAAGCTTAGCTGCTGAGTGACAGCTTATACAGTTTTCAGTAATCTTCCATTAAAAATTAAGTCTTAGTTCATGAAGTTTCCAGATAGACAACAGTGAAAGTCTCTTTTAAAAACATATTCAAAGCATTCAGAGGCATTTCTTTCAGTGACTACTGAATAGTGTATCTTTCTAACATTTTTACAAATACAACAATTATTTTTTTCTTCACTTAGGTTATCTATTATTATGATATATTAATTTATAGCTCTAGTCTTCTTTTCTAACTATGAATTCATTTGGTTATCCTGTATAAGTTAGCAAGACCATACTCTGCTCTCCTAGCCCAAAGCAGGTAATTTCTTTTGCCTATGCTAAATTTTGATAATTCTTCCTTATTTTTTTATGCACATTCAGGTACTCTGTTGCTGTAGTTCATGTTACTTTATTTGTGACAGACTGAAATTACATTTGCCAAAAACCAAAACTAAACAACCCACCCAGCAACTTACACATGAATTCAATTTATTGATGTGCATCATTTGACATATTACCAAGGATTCTCTAAGCTGCAGTTAGAAGGACAAATGTGCTATTTATTCTGTAATCCCTTCAGCTAGAGATCAGACATCTGTTTGTAAAGTAATTTTTTGTAAAAGCATGGAGAATTCTTCTTGGCACCCATCTGGTTAATATATGTTCCCAACTATATTTCAAGTTTCTGGTAAAGTAATCTTAGCCACTTGCTTTGTGAGTTAAAATATCTTGCGGTGGCCATTGACTACAAATCATGTGTCTGCATGTGTCTTATTTCAGAGCTCTGTTTTGCTTGATTTATTGTGAAATGCAAGGAGGGAGTTACAGTAGCTACGGACTGAAGTTTTAAAACAAAGTGCAGCCTTGTCTCACTTAAATAGCGAGTAAACTGATAGCTAAACTAAATATAAAGTACATCTGAAATTCAATACCTACTAACTTTGTTTTGTCCAAAAAATATCTGTGTACATTTACCTTTGGTCAACAATTGGTTTTATCCCAAACTGTTTATTTTCTTTTAAGTAGTAGCTGCACCAGACTGCAGTTGCCAACACTGCTGAGGAGCATCTCGAGAACCTGTGTTCGCTCCCTGCATGAATGGGCCATTACAAAACAAAACATTACCCTAGATCTAAATTAGCAGCCCTTCAGGGGTCTTTTTAGGCATCTACCCAGTACCTATCAGTGCCATGACTGGAGCACAAACAAGCCACAATGAGTTCATAAGCAGGTTCCCTGAATTTTGTGTCTCCAAGCTCTGGTACAGCATCCTCCGTGGCTCTGAATGTAGCCTCAGAGGGGAGAAAGACACTATCTGAAGTGCTGGTTATGAGGCCCCATTTTAATTCCCTTCAAAATCCCATTCCTGATTTCTGGGGAAGGGCGCACGGAGGAGTGCAACAAGTGACTGCAAGGCTGCAACCAGCTACAGGACACTCCCTGCTGCCAGAGGTTAACATGAGCAGGTATTTGTTATAAGAAGGACATTATCTCCATCATTTTAATTCAGGGCATGATCATGACTTTCTGATTAACTAATAACTACAGAACTGAAGAATGTACTACATCCTTTTGCCTTTTTAAATTTTTAAAATTTTTTTATTTCCATTTAAGGGCTCATAAAAGTGATTTGGATGAGCTTCAAAATTTAAAGCGAAGGCTTTAAAAAATATGAGGATACTTATACACATGTGCATTACGCATTAGCAACATCTGCAGTGTAGTGATGAACACTATGAATAAATGTAGCCAGATCCTCAGGAGATACTATGTCTGTGGAGCTATACCAGTTTACATTAGCTGTGGGTGGAGGCCAAAGAATCCAATGACCTCCTAAATTAATCTGGTAGTGATAATACAACTTCTGCTGCACCAAATCATATTAACAATAAACAAACAACCCCCTGCCAGGTGCTGTTTGAAGTTGGAAGGTTTTATCAGCCTCAGCAGAAGCCAAATCTTATTCATAAATACAGGCTTTTAAAGTCCATGCTGAGAAGTACTGGGATAGAGGAGACAGGGAAACTTCAGCTTTCAAGCAATGATAGGATGAGCTTCCAGAGTTTCCTCTGAATTGGATAAAAATGTGTTTTAGTCTTCACGTCTGTGAACCAAGCACCTCACACTGGAAATTAATTCACACACAGGTGTGGAGAAAGCAAGGCAATTCAGCTGGGTGGCTTTGTTGTTTGAACAAAGTAAGAAGTATCAATCCAGAGTATTGAAAACTTCCCGTAAATTACTCCTTTCATTCTTTGGCCTGGTTTAACTCTGGGATGAAGCTGTGAAGCTGTACGGGAGTATTTTATAAACTTAGCTGAGAGCATGATGTGGTTTTATATACACATTTATGCAGAACATCTTGCATAGCACTCTACAAACAATGACTTAGATACTGGTAATGCATCAGCTATGTAAGCAAATGTGGCAGCAGCTCTATTTCAGTAATAGCTGGCACAAAGTCGATCCCATCTTACGAAGAAAGGAATGTTGGCCAGGCCATCCAGAAGCAGAATTATTCCCCAGCCTATTTCTAAAGGAGGGATGGATTCCCAGCCTCTTCCTGGATGCTGGCAGTGCAAAAGAAGACAGGACCTGAGTCACAGCCTTGCCAGGAAGCCTGAAACACAGGCACTGCAAAATTTCATGCTAAGTGTAGGCATTTCGCCTTTTGCCCCACCGTGCTTTGGGTATATGCAATGCCATCTCAACTGGTTCCTGCCTAACAGCATTTTATAAACACTCCTTAATTTTAACTTTTAAGTACTTTTCAAGTAACAATGGCAAGTGCTGAAATGTTTACATTCCCATCTGAACGTAAGGAGCACATCTTATCTTTAATGATACTGCTAGTCCTAAGTTCTTTCTCTTTGACAGCAGATTTGTGGCCGCACTCTTGCTTTATAATGAGAAATCTCTGTACAGCTCTCTTCAGGGGAGAAAAACACAGGAGTTATGTAGTTTCCACAGTAAAAAGACCAGCTGATTGAATTAATGATAATGCCACAAGATGGTGCTGGACATTTCATTGACACAAGTCCTTGAAATTTTTCAGTTTGTTGCTTAAGAGTTATTAGCTTTGTATTTTCTCTGACTAAACCTCTCCCCAGTTGAAGTTTACACTGAATCTGTGTTGGCTTATTGCATGGAGATATCCAAACAGGCTGGCTGTGCTGGGTTTGGCTGGGATAGAGTTAATTTTCCTCACAGTAGCTGGTATGAGGCTAGCTTCCCATGAGTTTTCTCACTTTTACCCTTCTGATTCTCTCCCCCATCCCACTGGGGAGGGAGTGAGCGAGCAGCTGTGTGGAGCTTAGTTGCTGGCTGGGGTTACACCACAACATTGGCATTTCACCCAGATTGGATAACAGGGTTTATCTTTTATACTTTTCTTAAATCATTGGTGTAGCTTTACAGTTGTGCATCCCAAGATGATTTCATGGCAGGTCAGCAAAGCTTTGATCCTACTATGGAAAAGCCCTCCAAATTAATACTGTTGTCCAAGACACCCTGTTGGCACAGCAACCCAGGATGGTGACTGACAGTGAGATTCAATTTTCATGGCAATTACTATGCTTTTTTATTTTGAAAGAGAAAAAATCATACAAGCAGGAGCTATATAATTTCATTCAATTCAATAAAAACTCCAGAAAAAAGAAATCTCAGAAAAGAGATATGGCTCTTATGGCTTATAATGCACTCTTGAACAGAAAGATCTGGTCATTAAATTTTTTCCACTAATGTCTCTTTAAAATGAAATTTTCAGCATTGTGAGGTTTAATGAACTATTTCTGACATTTCTAGTCCATGACTGATAATTCTGTTAATATTTCCCAAGCGAATGTTTAAGAAAAAAATAGAAAGAACATTAAAACTTTTAGGTCAGATTCTCAGTGAGATCAATGGACCTACAACAATTTATAGCCACTGCAGCTTAGGCTTTTAAGTATAAAAAGCATTTCATTCATGCTTTTATGAATTTGATGGAGTTTGGATTTGGATCCTGAAAAAAATGCCCTGTATTTTATAATGGGAAGCATCAAAATCTGGAATCTTAATATCCTGAAGTCTAAAAGTGTTTATGTTCCCATCTGAGCTTGAGGAGCACATCCTATCTTTAATTTGTGGTGCTTCTGTGCTCCACAGGATTTGCAGTCTTCTTTTCCCACAGACAATGCCTCCTACAGTCTCTTTTTCCAGCTGCTCTGCTGATTTTATAATCAGTCAACCCAGAAAAACACAGCAGACACAGACTTTGAATATACAGCATCAGCTGCATCTCTCCACTTGTTTATTTTCCTTACTGATAGAGATGAGTGGTTTCAGTGGCAACAAGGCAATGTGTCCAGCTCCTTTTTTACCTCTAGCCTGGAATATGGTAATCATCTCTTGTTCTACTACAGTTTTGCTCCTCTTCACTGTAATAGAATCTTTTCCCCAAACCACATGCCATCCACTTGGGCATACGATGAATGCATGTGTTTATAGTCAGCACCACTCCCAGGCCTGTGCTAGCGATGTTGTTGAAGAGGAAAGGATAAAATCCACTTGTCAGTATTCACTGAAAATATTTACCATATTTTCTATATGTAAAACTAGAATGGTTTGTATTCATGAATAGAAATGTATATGGTGATCTCACAGTGGTCTATTAAGATAAGAAGACATTATTATCTCAGATTGAAAGACAGAGAAATTAGGACACAGACAGTTCAAGAAAATTATAGAAAAATGAACTGAATCCAATGTCACATCTAAAGTCCTGTATTTCTGATTGTCTATCCATTCCCTTTACAATTTGCACACACTACGTTATATCAAATTAGAATTACTTAGCGTTTTAACACTCCATTTTAAACAATGCAATCAACTGAAAAATCATCAGCTCACGAAGTAGTAATTCTGGGTCTGTTTTTAAATCCAACCATCCAAATATTTTGACACAGCTTCTCATTATTGATTTATTACTGCTTGGTCATTTCGCAGTAATTAATGTGACATTTTTTGTTTTAAAAAAATCTATTATGAAGTGCAGTATCAATTAGACTTATTGCAACAACAGAATGCAATTGTTCTTAAAATGGCATTGTGGAAAAGAGTATATTTTCCTAGGCATTCTTCTATGCATGTGTTGTAGGGTGTGAGGTTGGCTTTCTTCCTTTTACCCTTCAGTGTGGCTGGCAGAACACATTATTTAGTTTCCTATTGTTATTCTAAATGATGATGGAAATGTGGTGGATTGCTACATAAGTTGAACTAAAATTTTTAATCTAAAGAATTCTGTGTTTTCCTAAGCATATTCAAGTTCAGAACATTACTTGGATTGCAACAGATCCTTAATGGGAGCAAGAAGCTCGGTGTTTGCATAATGTCTTCTGTACCAACTGGCTGGTTTCTGGAAAATGTGATGGAATATTCATACTCCACACCCTAAGTGAGTGATACAGTTATTGTAGCCTTCTGACAAGTGTAAATTACAGAATAAAATCTGCATTCAAAGTCATTCATAGTCCTCTAAAACTGTCTGTCACTGCCAGTATACCTGCTTGGTTTAGGATTCCCTTGCTCTACAGGAGTCTAAGAAGGCCTTAATGAAAATTAAATTCATGGCCTAATGCTTTGATCATCTCACTAGTCTCTCCATTACGTCACCCTTTCAACTACCTAGCCAAAGTTAATTGGAGGGGAAAAAACCAAAGATTTTGCATTGCAAAATGCTACCTAATTTATCAAGATAATTGTTACAATGTTATTATGACAATACTTCCTAAACAGACCTATCTATAACTAGTGAAATAATGAAGAGCTAACACTTCGAAACTTCCTGCCTCATCCTCAGGGTGTTTAGAAATATGGAGAAGCCATGTTGTCTTGTGATTTCCAATGGAACAACCAAGCCTGCCACCATTCTGCTTGCCCTGGCCCGTGGCATTGGGCAAAGGAGGGCCAGGAGATGCAAAAGAGAGGATTGTGCATTTAGGGCCTGATTTTCTGTTGCCCTCAAAGAGGTAGGTTGCTTCCATCTAAGCAAAAAAAGGTAAAAACCCTGCACATTTTGTGCTTCCCTGACACATGTAGGCAGGATATAGAGTCACTTTCTGCCACTGTACTTGGAGCCTAGCTTGATCCTTACTTGACTGTTATTTAGTGCAAGTGTTTCTGTACCGCTCTTGGTCAAATCAGTCTATGAGTTTGTTCACTATGTACCATTATGTACCATTCCGAGGGAGCACACTCTGAGAGAAAGCATATTGAGTTCAGGGTTTGGGTCTATAAGGCAACTTTCACAGAATTTTGGGGATTTTTGGTTAGAAACTGTCCCTAATTATCTGGAACCACCACTGAGGTTGTATAAACTCTGGCACGTGTGCATTAGAGGAATAAGGGTAATACTTCATACTACTGGGGGTATTATTGTTATTCCAGACAATGTGCACCATCCCAATACTGACTTAAAACTTGGCTTAGCAGAGTGTAATACAGGACTTGGAGCAGTCATTGAAAACTCTTTGTGAATACTGTGGCAAAGGATAATGTAAATAAAGGAACATCAAAGTAAACTTTGAAGTAGGAACAGAGCCTGATATAGCCTAGAAAGACATACTGTACGTAGGCATAACTCAACAAACTGGAAATATTTCATTTTCAATTTCCTGTCCAAGATACTAGCCTTAAGACTTACATCATTATTGTTGTTGTTATTATTATTATTATTATACATTTTGGTTCTCACTGCCATTAAGTACTGTGCTGGCAATTTACCTTACAAGCTTTTCATAAAGATATGGGCCATATTTTCTTTTTGTAAACACTGTTGATGGCATTTTATTGTAGAGCAGAACAGCACAGTTTACCAGCTACACTAGCACTTGATGAATTCTGTCAGTGCCGCCACAAAACCACCATGCAGCAAACATACAGCTCAATAAAGGCCCAAGAGAAGGTGTTGGGATGTAAGTGCAACAGTACACTGAGCCATCTCCTTTCATCCACCTCCATTTTCATCTTCGTATAGAAACTCTCACACAAGCTACAGTGCTGGAAGCAGCTGTGCTGAGTCCCATTTTCCAGACCCATCAAATATATTTAGAAAGGATTTCTCTCGTGGTTGCAGCCGTATATGTCTATGCAGGCTCATGAGGGAAGCAACACCTTTCACTCATAACCATACAGGTCTTCCCAATTCTCAGTCTCCAATGCTGGAGGCTCTATAGGGCAATCCTTCTGCCAATATGACTCCTCAATGCCTACGAATAGAGCCTTTTTCCTGCCTTTCATTCCCCAGAAGAAGGTGGATGAGCATCAGCTGCAGTAAAATCTGTATCAGCTGTAAGCACATACCACACCTCACACAGTCTCACACCTGAAGACATACATACTCCAGACAAAATGCCTTCTCACTAACGTGTGCAATGCAGCTAGTCGACCACTGGGCTATAGCAATGAGCTAGAGAGAAGGCAGAATCACTTCTGGTGAGTTGTGCCTACTGGAGACAAGCCTGAGCAAGAAACTAAATCCTAACCTGGATTTCTCCAGAGCCCTTACATAGTCACATCCTAAGTAATGGGCATCTATTATTGCTGAAAGAGAGACAAAATTTAAGTGACTTTGATTTATTACTTGCCACACCGTTACTAATGGCTTCTTATAATTTTCTCCTCTGCAGAGAGTACTGGCTCCACTCTACTG
This sequence comes from Antrostomus carolinensis, assembly GCF_000700745.2. Taxonomy (NCBI): domain Eukaryota; kingdom Metazoa; phylum Chordata; class Aves; order Caprimulgiformes; family Caprimulgidae; genus Antrostomus; species Antrostomus carolinensis. The sequence goes on along the minus strand of NW_010325164.1, from coordinate 32,899 downwards.
CTCCTTTGATGGTGTGAAAGTGGCAGAGATGTCCTGCTTTGTTAATTCCTGGAATCCTTGAAGGACATGATGCTAGGGGAGTGGTGTGGCTGCCCTGGACTGAGCAAGATGACAAAGAGCAGTCTGGCAGCCACTTGCCTTTAGCCTTCCTAGCTGCCCTTCCAGCTGAGAGTAGAAGCCACAAGGTAGAAGAAAACTCCTTTACATTCCCATCACATCACTCAGCTGTGACCAGTCAAACACCTGGAAATCAAGACCCCATTCTGAATAGTTCTTGAGTGTGACATGAGGACAGTCACCATGAAAAAAGCTCTAGGTCTAAGTGATCCCCAGTAGATCAGCTATAGCATGAACACTGGCATTTCAAAACAGATCTAGCCCCTCGTGGAGATTAAAGTAAATCCCAGAGTATTTTATTCTAGCTATAATCCTAAATAACAACAAATCTGGATCTGCTGTATAATATTAAATAACTCCTACCTTACTCTTCATCTTTCCTGTGTCAAAGAACATTATCAGCTTTGACAGTCAAGTACTCGGAAAAGGAAATACTCAAACACCAGCTGTTTTGTTCATACAGAGAAGCAGCCACCCCCCCAACATGCCATGTACCACTAGCTGGATTAATTGCATTACATGCTCTTTTCTAGAGAAAGAAACTGTACCCAGCTGAGCAATCTCGGTGCCTGCACTCAAAATGCTGATTGCTAGGTCAGTGCTTTCATTATTACGGGTTCTTGGTGGAAGCATAAACCACGAGAGCAGAGAGCTAGTGTGGTTTGTACAGCTCAGCAGAACGTACAGACTATTCAGTTTTGATGTATTTTATTAACATTGAGCATTCACTTCACACACAGATAGCTTTTGACATTGTTGGCACTTAGGTAACAATTAGAGCCCCTGTTATCCAGTGTATTTGAAAGAAAAAAAAATTCTTGTTCTTTTTCAAAGGCATCTGACTTTGCAACGTGAGGTGTTTCTGTATCATCTCTCTGCCTTAAGGGATGTGGTACGATTGGTATATCACTGCTCGTAGGAAACCAGGCTCTGGGGATGCAGCTGTGTTGCCAGAAAGTCTGCACACTATAGGCAGGCATATCTTTTGTGCATTGCCAGTAAATCGTAGCTGTGACTATATCTCTAAGGGTTCCCAAAAGGTTTTGAACTGTAGGTGTAACTCTGTGCTGCCAGAAAGCCTATGGTTGTGGAAGTCTTTGTCTATAGGGCTGAAAAGTTGTGGGCTGCTGATTTATCAGTATGTGCTATAATAAAGCCTGTGCACAGTAGGTGCATCCCTCTTTTCTGCTAGAGACCTTTGGGCAATTCCAGAGCCATTTGTCTCCACGGTGTTTGGGACACATGCTGCTCTATTTGCCCTAGCATATCTACGTGGTCATAAAGTTGTAGGTGTGATAACACGTTTGTGCCAAATTACTCACTCTATTAGCATATATGCCATCCCTCTGAGGATCTCAAGACAATTAAAAATTGCTAACTAAGCTTCCTACACCAGAGACAAGTAAGGATTATTATGCCCATTTTACAGATGCGTGCTGCTGTGTTCCGTGGAAGGCTGGCTTGTTGCCTGCTGGTGTTGTATGTAAAATCCCCTGTAACCATTCTGGGTCCCTAGCTAGCTCTTAACCAGCTAGAACACTGATCTGGATAGCAGCTGAAACTAGCATTCTGCAGCAAGTAATAAATCTTGAAGCTGAGGGCAAAAGGAGCTTACCTGGCATGCATTCATTTCCCTGCTTTCAGGAACTGCAACTTTTGATTCAAGGACAAACTCCAACTGCATGCTCTTGCTGCAGAGCCTGGGCAATCTCAACAGACCTCAATGCTAACTTGAGTATGACTTTGTAGCACAGTACAGCAGTCTGTACTGTGTGCATTCCCAAAGGAATGAGTTACCCTGCATGGGCAAATACATAACAAGGGTCCCACTTGAATCTTTGCATCTGTGCCTGCTGTGTATTTCCCTCTGAACAGTTAATCAGCTTTAAGGATGCAGTCTAGACAATGCTTTCTCTTTCTTTCTCAAGCTAAAAATAAGGAAATGTGAAAAGATGCCAAACCCCGTCAGACATGTAACAAACTAAAATTTTCAGAATGTTACAAGGAATTCACTTTTTATGTTCGCTTATTACAGTTGCACCTTATTTTTTCCCCTGCGTCGAAAGAAATACTGGTCATCTCATTCAGCAGTAACATAAAGCTGACTATATTTTTCTCTAAATACTCAAAAAATACAGATACTGATATGTGTTTAGCCAGGAAATGCATCTGATCATGTGCCCAGATGAAAAATCAGGCTCCAAATACCCATCTGGATTCAGAAATAAACTCAGAACCTCGGGCTCATCACTAATGGAAAGAATGACATGCACAAGCATGACTTCATAGTCATAAGGCCTTGAAAATGTACATCCAAAATGTTTGTAACAATGTACATTTTATCAGTTTTGGAAGCTGCTAAAAATAAAGAGCCAAATGATGAAGGAGTGCAGAGTATCTGCAGGGAAAAGGTGCTTTGTGCCAGTAAGTCGGGGATATTACCTTTGGCTCACAAGTCGGCATTGTTTTTTGGCCATACACTTGAACTTGAATCATGCAGAAGCTGCAAAAATGTAAGAGAAGCAGAAGATGTCACTTTCTTCCTTAGGCTCAAACATCACATTTTAAAAACTATATTGAACATTACATGTAACATATGCTTTTCTACCTGTTTTTCTTCTCTTGTAATAAATATAGACAAGCAGCCCTAGAACTGGGTGGATATTGCAATAAGTGTTTGTATAAATATTTCCCGGTTTAAATGTTTGAATGAACATGCTTCAGGCATAACTGTGAAGTATGCAACTAAACTTGACAAACTGGAGAAACTCAGGAGGAGGTTTGTGAAGAAAATGTGAGTAATGTTTTTTGTATTACTCATGGCTGAGTGCAGGCTCTGCTTCACTTCCACCACCAAAGGTCCAGATGAACTCTGCTATCCCACTGGTTTGCTTTGCTTTGAATGGTTTTCTACCTATTTTGTATTTCCACTTTGTAAGGACTCCAGTAAATTAATTTACTGGTGATGGTACGTGATAACAATGGCATTGTAAGGAAATATCACAAAAGGATTTGTCAAAGGTTTGGTTTTTGAACCTCCTGCAAAGGTATTTCCAAGAGCTACCTTCCTCCGGTCAGAGAGCAGATACCTTGTGAGCTGTGTGTCAGGCAGCTGGAGATGGGAGGTGCAAATGTCCCAGTGAGCCGTGGATACTCCTCACCTGGCACAGACAGTTGTTCAGCCCAGCGAGGGGGACCCTTAGCTCCACCTTCAGTTACTTCAACAAAACAGGCTACTTCTACCTCCCTGACCCTACTGG
>NW_010325164.1:0-29473 GCF_000700745.2 Antrostomus carolinensis | reverse complement strand
ATGGATGACCTGCCAGTGGGCTGACAGCCAGGATAAGTGGTAAGTGCCAGATGGCAATGCTCTCTCTCCTCAGGCAACAACCAGTGAACCCAGAGTAAAAAGTGTGAGAAGCTTGGGGCTGAGCTGGAGATGCTTTGGGGTTTTTTGACCTGCGGAATAGGCAAGATTCTCTAAAAAGGGGTAAGACCTAATATAGGACAGGAGAGCCTTCAGCCTGTCTGGTGTACCAGGAGAACCCTATTGCAGGTCACCTGTGGGATGTGGTAGGGAATGATGTGGGGAGGGGATGGGGGAGGAAATATAGCTTGGAGGATTCTGCATGTCTTTTAGGCAGGGAACACCACCAGGTGATAGCTGGAGAATCTTGGACTTGCTTTTCTTTCCCAGACCTGCTGCTCCATCTGCTCTGGTGGTTTCCAAGCACTGCCAGCGCGGTCTCATTTCTCACAGCTGCGTTGGTGGTGCGCGAATCCCTCTCTTCAGAATATTTGTAATCAGCTACGATTTTGATGTGCTGCCAATATTTTTTCTTTCAGCAGTTCCTCCAGGAGTGAGGAAATAGTAAGTTTTCCATAATTGCTATTGTGGCAATACCTGAAGAGAAATTCACGGAAGAAAAATGAGGTACTTTTCTATGCTGATCTCTTTCTTCCTGCCAGATTTCAAAGCCTGAGACAAATAATAAAGGTGTCAGAAGAGGTGGCAGGAACCTTTCACCACGTGAAGTGTTAGCACAGCAACAGGGATCATGGTGCATTGCCTATCTCTACAAAGCCAGCAGCTGAATTTGGCCCATGTGGATTAAACGGGCTAATAGAAGGTGATAAAGGAAATTCAACCCTAGATAAATAGAACAAAGTTGCAAAGCCCTCAAAGTCAAAACCCTTTTTGTGTGAAAAGTCAGCTCTTGCAATGGTAATCTTAGTCTTCCCCTCCTCCTGTCTCAGGAAGGTGTCTGTGACGAGACCTGGGGAGCTGCTCTATTTTTCTGACACCCTCCTGCCTGCAGATAAAGTTCACGGGAGCTGACAGAGCATCAGAATTTTATTAGCAATTTTCCATTGCATCATACCAGACAACCACCAACATGAAAACTGATGTTAGTTAAGCTGGTGTGACATGGGTTTCGTTCTAACCCAAAAGTATGTCTAAACATATTCCATCAACACTTTTTGTCATGTATGAGACATGTAATGATTAATGTAGGGAGACTTCACAAGAAGGGCCATTCCACACCCTCATCCACGTATTATCAATTCCCACCTATAGGAAACGTGTCTGGGCAAGACTTGACTACATTTGCTCAGTGAGATGTTTTCTCAGGAATATAATGAGATTATTCATCCAAAGATTAGGGAGCTTGATTTAACCTCTCCTTTGAATGACAGACTCTTTAATGACGCAGCACTCTCTTGTTGATACCACACAGCTGTATTTTCCATGTTGGACTCAGACTTCAACCTCCTGACTCAGGTGTATGGGTTATACTTACTGCTTTCCACTAAGAAAGCAGAGCTGGAAGATGCATAATAACTTCTAAGGACTGTGTAGGTTGGAGTCCTGGGCTTTTAAAAAATAAATTTAATTGATTATTATGATTATTTTTTTCTTGAACTGAATAATTAGGCATAATCACTGCGGCAGAGGCATGAAAATACTTCTTACCAGGGAATAAGCTATATGTTGTAGAAATGCTTCAGTATTACAATTGCTTTTTATTACTTTGTTTGTTCCACTCTTTTAATTATACTGATGTAGTTAAAGCATTTTCATCTGGACAAAGGTTTTAGTTTTTGATGGCTAGTTCACTGACGCTGCTATTGCATGTTTGTAAATTCTGGTTTAGACATTTATAAACATTTGTTTCCTGGACGCCATCGGTCAACGCAGCTCAAACTCTGTCTTGGAGATATTTTTACAGCAAGAAGGTAGCTATTTTCACTTTATGTGATGTTTATTTTGACAATTCTCTTTGTGCCCTTCCCCAGCTCCTCACTGCAGGGTACCTTCACAAACATTTGCTGCGCAGGTGGTTGAAGTCCAAATACAAAAAGCAGGGCAGTAACCTTTCATTTCAAACCCTGTCTCAAGACAGCTGGAATTTTAGAGAACCAAGCACATATTTGTTAATTTTTTCCTCTCCTTACTTGTCTATAATTTGTCATTTTGTTTGTTTGTTTCTTGAGGATCGTTACTAGAGAAAGGCAAACGAATAAAATGCAGTGTGGTTGGAAGCAGATTGACTGCCAATGAGGTAAAAAAAAAAAGTCTGGAATAAATCAGTGAGTCATCTGACATTCACAGGAGAAATGTGGGATGTACAGTAGGAAGGCAAAGTATAGCATGGAAAGGGTTGCTGCAGCATGCCCCATTCTCCTGCCGTGCCTGTGTTACTGATGGCTAGAGGTTGGATCTCAACCAGCATGGCTGTTCTTGTGTGAGAAAGAAGCTGCTTCATGAGTATTTCACAGTAGGAAAGGCAAGAGGGAAGTTTGTAGTTTGCATCGAGGGTATCACCAGAAAAAAAGATCGAGAAAGAAAAAATCATACAGATTATCTCTGGGTATTTTTATGCATGGCATAGGTTGATGGAGATCAGAAAACCTTTCAGAAAGCCAAGCTGAAGTCATTAGTGACTGTGACAATGGAGAGACAGTAGGGAATGAAGAAAAATAAATTCTCTCTTAATTACACTGTAGACTTTTTCCCTTGGGTTCTCTCTTGGTTGGAGTACTAATGCTCCGTAGTTAATTAGCTCTTCCCTCCTTCAAAGCAATTTTATTATATTCATTAATATAGCATTGTTAACCTATTAATCCTGCCAATTGGCTTGAGGTATTGCACAAATGGTTAAAAACAAATAGCAACTGAAACAGAGCCATTATTTATCAAAGTTTTTTAAACCTGAAATAGGTTGCTCAGCCCTATAAATGCAGAGACTCCAGGATCCCTGCCTGCAGGAGATTTTGCATAGGCTCTCTAAAGGCCATGTAGAAATGCAGATCCCAGTCCTGAGCTACTTACTGTCTCAGGTAAAAGCCGTAAGTCCTGATCCAAGAAGCCTTTTCAAGTCATACTTAGCTCTCAGGATGTGAACTGTCTCATGGAAATGGAAAGAATTAAAAAATTTCCAAAGACCTAAGTGGTGCATTGAAACCCCAGTGATGCTGACCCCCACTGCCAAGATTCACTTCAGGGGGAGTTTCACAGGGGTGTGGAGCAATAGCTTCAAGGCCACTTCAGCTGGTAGATGCCAAAATGCTTTCAAACCTGCAGAAGTCATTATAAATGGCTTCAGGGAAGATGTGGGAGACGGTAAAGCAGGAGGAAGAATTGGTTTTGAGACAAGCAGTAATTTAAATGTTCTGCAGAGGGTCATAGGTAAAATACAGAGAGTACTGTGGTTGAGTATAGACAGCACTCATACTGAGCTATACTCATGATATGACACATTGGCACCTCTAGTAAGCTGCTATTTTATTCTCCAGAATCTCAAGTTTCTTTAAAAGAAATATAGAAAGGTAGTAAAAATGTCTATCTAAATAAAAAGGCATAGAGGCTGGGTGGAGAGCAGAGCGAAGCCTGCATAGAACTTGGGCCTCTGCCGCAGATAGGTCAGAGGAGTTAACTCAGCAATGATAGATGAAATATCAACATTTTAACTGCTATATTTGCTTGTGTAATGGCTGGATGCACGGACCCGGCACACCCTGCAATCACACCCCTGGCTGATGGTGAACAAAAGATCTCTGGTAGATTTCAGCCGTGCGCACAGAGTGGCAGAGCTTTCCTTTTAAAACAAAACCCAGGAGAGAGGGGCAGCTGTGGCCATTGCATCAGCACATTTTTGTCACACAAAAGAGGAGACACAGGATCTGCCACTGATCAGTGAACACGCCACTGACTGCAACTTGCTGTCTTGTAGAAACGTGGGGGGATTTTTTCCTTCTGTAAAGAAGGGACCAATCCTTCAGTATTTACCGAAGTTCCCAGCTATATTTGATATATGAGGCAAAACTAGAGCTCTCCCTTCTTAAGCCTTCCTTCCTCCCAGGTGAGGATAAACCACAGAAAACCGTGGGAGTTACTTGGATGGGTCAGTTCCAGGTGGAATTTTATTTGGAAGAAAAGCATGACTCTGACAGAACAGCAGCAGCACTATTTCTTGTATTATTAGACAATAAACTGTAATGCATTGCAGCCCAGCTTTAACAGAGAAGCTTCACAGTCATATTATAAAACAGGAACATTAGCAGTTTTATCATCTTGTTCCAGGTAATCATCTTGTTCCATACAATTATTAGCTTTCCCTTCTTGGATGAAGTAAACTTTGAAAATCTGTTGCTATTTAATTAGCCACATTCCCTACTGACTGCCACAGGCATCTCCTGTGCAGGTGTAGTCTTGAAGCTGTAAATTCATTTTCAGAAGCAGTTCCAAGAAGGAGCTGCGCAGGCTGGAATCTGCAGCAGAAACCCTCTTCCGCATCAGTCTTACCATGTAAGACAAGACAACGATCTGCTCTGAGGCTGTGTAACAAGCTCACTTCTGAGCAGGGAACCAACCAAGCAAAGAGACATGGTCACGGATAGGTTTTCTTGTTATTCTTTTGTGCTCAGTGCTTGGAAAGCTTGGTCTTATCTCCCATTGAAGTTACTTGGAGTTTAGGTGTACTTCACATCATCTAAAAGCAGGTCCCAATTAACTGATCAAAAGGCAGGACTCCAAACGAAAAAATGGCCTGGGGATGAGCTTTGTATTTCCATTGACTGAGGGAAAAGTTCCTGCAATTGCACGCACACGTTCATAGCCTGCCCTCGGTCTGTGATGATCAGTTCCACGTGATCTCCAGCTCTAGTGCCAATAAAAAAAGGATGTGCATTAAAACTGACAGCAGCGTATGGCCACTCCCAGGATTTCAGTCCATTTCCTGACTGGATGAGTATTTTTTTAGGCAGAGAGATGGCAGTTATGATTGTCATGGAAAGAAGAGACAGGAAAAGTGAATAAAGGATATGGGAAAAAAAATGGGGCTTTAGTATCTTTCACAGTAAACCAGAAACAAGTTTCTGAGCACTTCTGCCACAGTATAAGGTGGGGCACAATCAAAACAAAGTGACTGTGCTGTAGCCTTTTGACTAACGACACTAAAGAAAGAAAGTTTACAGCCTTCTTTCATTTACAAACCACAACTATGCCAACCTACCTAGGATGCAAAGATTACACAAGCTTACAACATCTCCATTAGAAAGCAAAAAAAGGCATATGCTGAGTTCTACCAGTCATGGTGATCCAGCAGTGTCCAGAGTTCAATGAAACAGGGGACTGGGGAAAAAAAAAAAGGAACAGAAATGCTGTGACAAGGTCAGACCCCTTGAGGAGGTCTTGCTGGCAAGGGTGGCCTCCCAGAATCTGCCAGTTTCTCCAGGAGTTTCCCATTTGTCACCTCAGTACAATTGTGCCTCCTCTGAAGCACTCAAACCTTGATTTTAGGAAGATTTTAGCTCTTTCAAAAGAGCTGATGAGGTGTTTTCCTCAGACCACAGGCTCCAGAGAACTTAAAAGTCCCCATTTTAATTGTTTAGTTTATCTGATAAGTTTTGAAACATAGATCTCTGTAGTCTTGGTATTTCACATGAAGCTTTGGAAATTAATTCCTGGCTTCTCTCTTCTGGTGCTGCTTTTGTAGGAGCATGTATTTCCCCAATGTTGGCCCAGCCTTTTCCTTCCACAGTGTTACACAATGTGCTTTGGGTAGTGGCAAATTCAGCTCTAATCTTTTCATCTCCAAAAGCAGTTGATTTTCTTTAGATGCTGTAAGAAGAGACTTTGGGGATCCTCTGGAGAGGAGACACTGGTAGGTCAAATTCTGCTGTGTGTTCACAGCTAGAACGAATAGCCTAAGGTAAAGGGAATCCTCCTCTGCTCCAGAAGGTTTATTCCCCTGACCCCAGGCCATAGCAATAAAGAAGTCCTTTGAAATTATTCCACAGTCCATGATAACCTTTGTAAATCCCACATCAGGAAGGGATTTGGCAGAGTTATAGCTGCTGGCGGTGCCATTATTCTTTCTTTGACCCTCATCCAAAGCACGTTTGTGTTGCAGAAGACAGAGTGGGGTTTCCCTGAATGCCTTTGCACAGCCTGGATGGAGAAAAGCCATGAAGGGTCTCTGTTTCCTCTCTCCTCTCTTTCCTCCTTGCTGCTGCACTGGGCTCCTTTAAGGGTAAAAGCCAATCTTTATGCGATAGTATAATAATTATTATTAGTCTTGGATGATATCCCAAAATGACATCAAGCTCACTAGAACTAGAATATAATAAGTCATAAAGGGGATTAAACAGAACTTAAGCTTTTTCTCACTGTCAATATCTATTGCCTACGTACTGGCATCTGAAACTGAGGAGAGGAGTCTCTGTCAGTCAGAGGCTGTTTTTCACTACCACTGAAGGAATTTCACAGAGGCAAATCCATCAGTTTCAGGAGAGACACTCTTGGTTTGAACAAGTATAAAAAGGATGAGAACCAGTTCCATAATATTAATATATTAAACTTATGTTTGGCTTCCCACCATCGTTCCTTATCCCTGCCATAAAGACATTGATGCTGGTGTGATTTCTGGATATAGTTAAACAGGGGCCTGCTCAAGGGATTTTGTTGGGGGGAAATTGCTAGAGTACTGCTCTATGCCTGCAGTTGGCATAACTGAAGGCTCATCAGAGCCCTGTTCTACTTTTTCTATATGTTGTGTTTGATGTACACCTGGTAGTGTCTGAGCACTTCAAAAGCATGCAGAGGTTCAACCTCACAGTGGCCTTGTGTGATGGGATGATATCCCATTTTACAGGGGATTACGTATTCACTCTGCCAACCTTTAAGCTATTCTGGCTTGGCACATAGGAGCCTGAGGCTCCTTACAGAGTCAGTTAAGTCCTCAGCCACCTAAAGTAGATATTCTGAATGACAGCAAAGAGATTGAAAACCTGACTTTCAAGCATGACTTCTAATTTGGGGATATGCCATTTCTGGTTGTTCTGGGAGCATCTTGACCTTGATTTGCACAGGGTAAAAACTGCAGGTCCCATGAACTTCAGGTGGAGCTGGAGGCATTAAAGGCCAGGCCTTTGTGTTGGGTTTGTGTGTGTGTTGGGGGGAGCTTTTTTGGTAGTGGGGGAAGGGCCATCTTGAGAGAGCAAAAAGCTCCCCTGGCTCCAAGGCAGAGACCCCCCAGCCCGGGCTGAGCCAATTAGCAATAGAGAAACACCTCTGTAAATCCATATTTATGAGGGGAAGGACTGTCCTGAAAAGAAGAAACTGGAGAGAACCTGGAGGAGAGGCCATTGACCTGAACAAAATATGACCATCAGCCTAAACAAAGAGAGAGCTTCATTGCCAGGAGGAAGGAGGACAGAGAACCTCAGACACCCAGTTCAACTGCATGGAGTAGGAGAAGGTCAGTGAGGTCCCCTGTAGACCATGGAAGTTCAATGATGGAGCAGAGACCCACGTGTAGGTTACGGAGGACTCCACGCTGGAGCAGAAAAGCCGAGCCCAAGGGCAGATGTGACTGAAATTGAGATCGCAAGAGTCACTCGATGCTAGAGCAGGGGTGAGGATATGCGCTGGACTGGAGGCCTGTCTGCAGCCCATGGATGTCCCCATGCCGGAGCCAGGTAGAGAAACTGGGAGCAAAGTGATTTGAGCCCGGGAAGAAGGGAGAGGTGGGGGAAAGTGTTGTAAGATGTGGTTGTTATATCTACTCAGATGAATGGCAATTAAATTGATTTTTCTTCCCCAAGTTGAGTCTGTTTTGTCCGTGACCATAACTGGTGAGGAAGCCATCCCTGTCCTTCATCCTAATTTGTACCCCCTTTGTTGTGATTCTCTTCCCATCTCACCAGGTGGGGGGAGGGAGTGCAGGACTGCATGGTCCTACTGTGGTTTAAACCACCATAGCCTCCAACTGGGCAAACAACACCAAACAACAACAACAACAAAATCAGAAGCCAGTTTAAAAAACAAGCCCTAGAGATCTCTGCCAAAGGAGGCCTGGGATAACTTGTAGGGGATTGCTCCCCTACCTTTTAAGCCCCAGTACCATACCTTAACCAGAATACTATCCTTTCCTCTTAATGAGAGAAGTTACAGAAAGTCTAGAAGATACAGATCAAGCCAAAGTGCTTCATATGGGGTTTCTTTAAGCAATAATGCATACCTCAGGAAAAGAATGTACAGTGCATATGGACAAGTACTTATCTGGCTGGGATGTTACTGACTATTTAAAGAGGGGCAAAATAATTTATTGGGAGGTGGGGAATACGTTTGGCTTCTTCCTACAAATATATCACTTGTTTATAATGACAAAGTTATGAATAAGCATGTTATTTCTTGATCTGTAATTATTGAATTTCTTCTGTAAATGTTCTTGTGGTTGCCCTGCCTGTCTCTGAGAAGTGCAGGGTTTTATTGATCATTATGGAGTTGTTAACTACATAGCATTGATTTGGTCTTCTACCTTTTCTCTGCTTTGAAAAAAAGGAGAGAAATATCTTGCTAATATTTTCTCTTGCTTTCCCAGCAATTCTGCCTGTCTGCTTAACACTGTGTTCTGACTTTCCTACAGTGAAATTTATTTCTCAAATACTATAAGCTATAACATGTGCTGGGCCATGCAAGCAATGTACCTCACATACATTCGCTGCATACATTTGGTGCACGAAGCATCAAGCACTGCTGGAAACTTGCACAGTCTAAAAGGATCTTATTGTAATGAAGGAACAGACAGAAAGTTAAATTTTAAGGCCATGATCTGCCTCGTCTATTCAGAATGCAAAGAAAACAAGGTTGTTCAGAGAATAAAATACCACATAACTGCAGTAGTCAATACTACTGGGTCCATGTGTAGAACTGAGCCCTGACCAGCAATGCAGGTGAAACACCATAAAAAGTGAGAAAGTAAAAGCTATTCAATGTGCTAGGATAAAATAAAGTTGAGAAAACAGATCTTTTTTTTTTTTTCCCACTCTCTTCCAGTTACTTTACTCTCAGACGTTGCTACAAAGCATGGAAGGATAAAAATAGACAAAATCATGATGTTTTCTTAAGACATTGAATTATTAATGGAAAAACAAAATAATAGTGTTGATATTAAGCTATATGAAGCACATCTTGACGTAAACAAAACCAAAACCAGTAGGGAATTCTGAAGTTGCTGGCCTGAACTCCTTGATAGTGTAGAAACAAAAACCCTTTGAAAAGACTTCTACAAATCCTCAGTAAGTCCCTATATCTTAGGTAATCTTGAGTTGACTAACTGAATGTTAAAAATGTAAACTTTCATATTTGGGGTCAAAGATAAAAAAAGTCTCCAAATGAGCCTCAAGTTTTCTTGTGAATCTGGTCCAATTTCCTTAATCTCTGCTTTCTGACCAAGCAGAAAACTACATGTGTTACGAGTCTAGGGACAGAAAAAGATTTGACAAGCCTCAAATCAGTAGGGTTTTTTATTTTTTAAGGTTATCTGCCTTGAAAGAAATAATTTTAAACCAAGTTGTCCTTTATCTCTCCCTTTCCCTCTTTATGATGTTGAAAGGCAGCCTGAGAAGATTTAACCTCTAAATCATATTGCCTTGCTTTCCTTTCACCTCGTATCATCTGGATTGTCAGTTCTGGGTCTTCACTAGTTTTGCACAAACACCTGTAGGCATCCTGTAAGGATGTGTGTCAGTACTTCTCACACATTAGTTAAAAGACCAGGAGGAGGTGATGTGAAGGGAAAGATATGCTCAGTGCTGGATAGATTAGTAACAGAGGCTTCCTTCCTCCAACATGTTAATTAATTTAAAGTCCAAACAGTAAAGTGCTTTTTAGGAGAATGTGTGGATGGAAACACAGAGCCATCATCACTCCTTGTAAGCTAGCACCACTGAATGAATGCTGATGTCATGCAGTCAAATGATGCAAAAGTACAGTTGCCTTGTTTATTCTGGGGCTACATCTAGGCCTGGATTAGGGCAGTAAATTAGAGAGTACATTGCCTTGCCAGTATTCACAAATCACAAAGTACTAAAAAAAAATCTAGCTTTCAACATTTGTTTTTTATTTCTACATAGCAGGTCATTTTCAGCTGGTACTCTGCAAGTGGCACTGTAACTTATCCTGCATGCTCACCTTCAGACGTGTTTGGACATTCTGAAGGTGGCTGTGCTGCTTATGTCTGTCATCACTTGTTGGCGTAACTTTTTAATTAAAAACTGACAAGACCAACAAGACTGACTATGGAGTTCTCAGTGATTGATTTACAAAAAGTTTCTTGATAGATCTCTTTAAGAATGGAGGTTACTCGTTATTCAGCCAAAAGGAGAGCATGCAAGCCATGGACATGTTCTCAGAATCTGAGAAGGCATTAGTCATGACTGAGCGAGAGTATTCATTTGAAGTGCTCAGGAAATTTGGCACGATAGGTCCCATTTTAAAATCAATTCATTTTCTTAGCCTTGGGGGCACGAAGTGAGACACAGAGGAGAAATTTGACATCATCCAGTTGTATGACAAATCAGATGACTAGTAGAGTTGTTGTTTGAACAAAACATTGGGATGAGCAAATGATTCATAACACTATCCAGGGAATGATCTATGTGGAGTCTTTGGAATGTGAAGTCCATCAGTGGTATTTTTGAGAGACTGATATGTTGCTCACCTCTAGCAGTAACTCCTTATATTTGTCTCAATTTTTTCTGTTAAAATTGTCTACATGATGCTGTTGGAAGAGATCAACAAAACTTGAAAATTATGTTTCTACAATATATATTTCAATGATGATTTGTTCAACTTCCTAATTAACCCTCTTCCACTGTATTAATCACCTGGCAAAAGATAATTGCTGCGATATTTTTCATTCCCATAACTCTGCATTTCATCAAGTTATTTCATCAAATTATAATCAGAGTTCATTTTTCCAGAAGAGATCAGAATGTCCCCTTTACAGACGCTGAAATGAAACTCAGTGTTCCTATGTACGGGTATACTACTGTTTCCTGCTTGAGAATGCAAAATAGGCCACTGTTGCAGACAAGGCTGGCTGATGTGGTGGTAGAAACCTCATTACCAGCCCACACCAATCTCCCTATAACTTAAGCAGTAGAGCTGCGTGCCTGATTTTAAGGGAAAGGGTAGTGTATACAGGTCACTTGTGATTTTAACAAAACAGCAGATGACAGAATCACAGAATCACAGAATAGCCTAGATTAGAAAAGACCTTTAAGATCATCAAGTCCAATCATTAACCTCACACTGACAAGTCCCCGACTAAACCATGTCCCTAAGCACTGTGTCTACAAGACTCTTAAATACCTCCAGGGATGGGGACTCCACCACTGCCCTGGGCAACCCATTCCAATGCCTGAGAACACTTTCAGGAAATAAATTCTTCCTAACATCCAATCTAAACTTCCCTTGGTGCACCCTGAGGCCATTTTTACCTTATGGATTGGAATAGGAGATCCTTGCATTGATCACATAGTTTTAAGCCTCCAGACAACATTCAGCATGTGACTAGCTGTATGGAAGATTACAGAACCTGTATTTTCTCACAGAAGAGAGGCAGGGAGCAGGCTGCTATAAGCATGCAAATATTCAGTCTGAAGAAATAAGAACTAGCTGCTTTTTTAACAGAAGTGCAGACTACAAAATTGCAGTGTATGGCTAGTGATCATCACAAGCAGCAACACAAAATGATAGATTGCAGTCCTGCAAGGGTGCTAAGGAGCAAAGTTGAATTGTCTCCTGATGTCTTAGAGTTGGAAATCAATTTTCACAGGTAAAATGAAAACTATCAGAGCAGCAAGCAGGTACACCATGCAAGGTTTATAAGAAAGTTACTGAAAGGAAAGACTTAGCAGAAGAAAGCAGATCTTAATAGTCTTCAGCATTTCTATGCTTAGAACCACATCCTCCATACCTCTTCTTCCTACAACTGTTGCTGCAGCTCATGGGCTCAAATACAGGCCACGGTCACAGCCATCTCACACCGCGCAGCTCCATGGTATGTAAATCCTGGCAAGCTGTGGTTAGGGCTGGGACTTGCCAAGTTTCCCAGACTAGGCTTAGATTAGGAGCTAGAGGGTTTGGGGTCAGCACTTCATATAGGGCTAGTTTGGGGGTCTGTAGGGACCCCAGGTTAGAATATTACGTGTTAATTTCCTACTGTTTGATGTTTTAAAGAGTAACTGCCAGCATTGTAGCAAATATGCCATAGTGTGCTTTTCTGAGAGATAAGGTTTTACTGGCACTCATACAGACCTTTCTGGTCTCTCTCAGAAGACCCATCAGAATGGTGGGTTCTCCCTTTAGAGAACACTTTCAAGACAAATAGGGAATAACAAATACACTGCACTGGCTGCTCTGCCAAGGCAAAGCTAGAGAGCTCTAGGTGAATTACCCAGGGGCAAGCTGGACCACCTTTTTGCAAGTATTGCAGGCTGAGGCTCTGAATCTAACATGGTGGTTATCTATTTGCAAAGCACCCAAGGCTGCAGCGCAGGCACTGAGGACAGCCAAACAAACAGCATAAAACCCAGTGCAGCCTCCTTTGATCTTGTGTATGCATTGGATTCAACCAGGAGATTTATGAGAGCAGGCAGCGCTGCACAAACCAGCTGGGCTGAAAATTGCACAAGAGCCCCACACAGAGAGGAATACTGAAGCCACTGGGCCACCATCGTGACAAAGTCCTTTCTCTTGCACAAGACCCTTGCAAGGCCCTTTCTGATTCCTGAGGCTGTAATATCCTCCTGTACAAAGAGAACCAGGGGTAAAATGGAATTGCTAACCTGCTGGCTGATATCCTTTATTTACATGAGCCACCACAGCGTCCCGTCCCCCCCCAGCTAATTGCCCCCTATCTTGCCATAATCCAAAGCATCTCATCTTTGCTACATGAAGAACTACAGCAAGCAAAAGCAATTTGGATTACACTTAACTGCTTTGTCTGGACTCCAGTGTGAACTGAAGATGGGGTAATGTTAAAGGAGCACCTTTGTTGCATTTAGCATGAGGACTGATTTTAAGAAAGTATGATTTTAAACCCTTTCCTCTTTTTTCAAATCTGCTTTAGACTTTTTGATTCCACGGCTCCCTTGAAGCAGTAAGTAGTGCACACAGATGGAATGGCCAACATGTAGTTCAAAAAGAAAAAGGAGTGAGAGAGGGATCTGTTCCAGCAACTACTGGACCTAACCCAACAGAAGGCCCTAAAGCATTTCCCGGAGAATCCTCAGAGGACTGAAATGGAGCTCATTGCCCTGGAAAGAGCCCTGACCCAGGCATTGCAGGGGAGGAATGTCATGGATTAACTTTTTGTGATAGGCTCTAATGACTGCATCCCAGAGTACTGCACTCTGGAGAAGAGACACGATTCAGGGGTAATTGGAGGGCCCTCCCACAGCATGCAATGTGCAACCCCACCCCCCAGAAGATGGACGAGAACAAATGCATTACCTACATTGGTCATTCTTGACCTGTGGCCTGTGGTTTGCAAACCTCTAGCACCTTTCCTGTGGAGATCACTATTTCTATTCAATTAGCTTACACCGTCTGCTTGCTTTATTACTTACCTACCTAATTACCAAATGGGCAGTTCACTAGGGGCTTGTTATTCAAGAATAATGCCCTATCTATATTTTTACATTTATTTTCTGTTCCTATTTATCACAAAATAAAGTTATTCTGATACCACTCAATTACAAAATTTCATTGCGGTACCGCCTATAAATAGCGTAATAGCCTTCCATGCTGTTAACTCCAAGTATGAGTAAATGCAAACACATATTCTTGGTAACACGACATTCCTTCCCTCCAACTATTTTCTGGTCTCTAAATGGGATAATAATGCCTGCCTGATCCTGTTTCCCTGACCACAGGAGGCAGCTTGCCAACATATCCTCTTTGGCTTACACACGTCCAGCGGATCTCTTGACCTCCTCTTCCCCACAGTCCTTCAGCATTTCTGTCTTACACTCACAAATGTGCAAAACCATCCGGCGCTTAGCGTGACAGACTCATGATTCTAAGAAACATCAGCTTTTACACAGGCGTTGGTACCGACTTCAGCTATCCCAAAGCATATTCATAGAACTCTGCAAACACGTAGTTTGGAATTAGACCATTGTTTTTTCCTGTCCAACCAACAGATAAAAAGTTTTAGGCAGCAGAGAAGCATAAGACAAGGTATTTTTTTCTGTAATGATATAGAGCACTGAACTGACATATGTCAAAATCCACTAAGAAATAACTGCTCTCTTGCATGAAAGGAACTTAGGTTTGCATAAATTACCTCTTCACCAAAGAAGGAACCCGGGATTTGGGGTATGTGATTTAATTTCGTGTGCTCATCTTATTTTTTATATTATTGTTTGTAATCAAAGTGTTAATATACCACCTGCTAAAGGTATCTGATAAAGCCCATTTGTCAGTAGGGACTTTTTCTAAACTGTTTGAAATGTAGTGCAACTAATAAACTCCTTTGCATTGCTATGTCTTACTAAATGATACAGCAGCAACCTTCTCAAACAATCACAAACGCCCAAGTAACAACAACCTCCATGGTTGATCAGTCCTTGCAAAACTGGCTTGTTACAGCCATTAGCAGTCCAGAGCAGCAATTGGAGAGGAGCTCTATAGGTGTGCCTGCTGCTGATGCAGGCATGAGTGGAGCTTTTAGCTCTTCTGTGCAATAGTAGCTCTCGTTGGTGAACCCAGGATGGCATTTGTACCCTGCTGCTCCCACCATTGAACCCAAAGCAGTGCTGCACTGAGCAGAGCAGTTGCAGATAAATGCTTCGCTGAAGCACTCACTCAGTTTCTTCTTAATCAATACCAAGGGAAGAAGCAGGGACATTAATTGCCAAGACCTCAGTCCCTATACTTGGTGGAGGCCGTCCCATGGCGTGCTGCCAGAGAAACCACCGGGAGCAGAATGAAGGGGTGTATCATCACACCAGGGGCTGTCTTCCCAGAACATGATGCCGTTCAGCCAAACAAGGTCATAGCTACATCAACACAGTGGTCAACAAGGAGGATACTATAAACCATTGCGGCTTGAGTATATTTAAACGCCACGTAGTTTAATGAGGTTTGAGCAAACAAAGTAATGCAACACAATATCTATGTGTAAACTCATAGTTGTCATAGAAAATAATGCAGTGTTAGTTCTACAAAGGGGATCTCTGCCTTATGTGCTTCCAGAGGGGACTATAAGCCAAACCAACAGCTATCCTGCAAACCATCCTCCCATTAGAAAGAACTGTATGAATGCACAGGCAATATACATTAGGATGTAGCCCATGGAAAATGTTTCAGAAGCCTTTTGGCTGAGATCCAGCCTTGAGACAGCTGAGCGTCTGTGGGAGCGCTGGGCTCCTCACTGCAAGCATTGTCTTTGGGCTGACAGCATCACAGCTGTGAAAAAGCACACCGAGGAGCCTTGGCAGAACACTCTACATTACTCACTTGGTGCAAAATATTGGTGCAACATATGATGTTTTGGAGTAACTATGCGAGTTATCACTAAAACTCGATAAATGTGATGATATTCCTCCACTGCCTGAGGCTCACAGAACCATCTGTTTATCAGATATGAAAGTGAGGGACTGGATCACACTCCAGAATTTTTTCATGTTGCCCTAGTACAGGCTGCTTTCTTTCTTTAGGAAAAAGAGAAATTGAAAAGGAAATTCCTGAATAAAGGCAAAAAATTCATACCATATATGGCCAGGAATATTTGAGGAAGATGTGCTGATTTAAAAAAATTAAAAAATAAAAAAATAATTATAGCTACAGAGAAGATTATTGCCAATTTGTTCTGACGAACACTTTTGGCACATCTCATCTGATGGTGTCCCGTACTCCTCAAGCACTAAAAAGAGCTGATGTAGAGACAATTAAAATAAATGGAATCTGTCTTGTGACTCCATTGGGATTTGTAATTCAAGTGCCAGAATGCTATCAGCATTTTATCACAAGCTTATGCACTTCCTAGTGGTCTTTCTGTCTCCTGGGTTCGAAGATCACACTCCTTGAACAGATCACAGAAACTCCAGAAAGAGACAGGCAGGGAAACCTTTATAAATATATAGTAAGGGAAATTTATAGATCCAGTAGACTATAAACATGACAAGCATGGGCATGAATAAAGATGATATAACTACTGTATGGTCAGAATCATAGTTGTTTTGGGGTTTTTTGTAGTTGACCTCTAAACTGCAGAGTGACATTCTTGCCCTACTGAAACCAGTGGGATTTATGCCATTGACTTCAGGACAGCTAGCATTTTACCCTATGTAATTAGCTATGAAACCAAGCCAAAATCCCAAGCCTTCCTTGAACTCTGACTAGAAATCCAGTTTCAAACTTCAGAGCCCATTTACGGCTCTGTATGCAACAGACACAAAGCAGAGGCTGTCATCTTGAGAAATACATCTGTAGGGGAGCTAGTCCCACAGACAAATTTGGGGAAAAAGAAAACCACAAGCAAAAAATCTGGTTTTCATGTTGGTCTTGCTACTGCAGCTAACTGTGTTCCTGTAAGCATGTCTCTCCAGTCCCCTCCAATACAAAATGTCTTTTCCCCCTTTTTCTTGAAGGAAAGCATTTGAAGCACCAAAAGTTATTGCTAAAAATTTGTCTCTTAATGTCCCAAACTAATCAGGGGGATTTTTACTAACAAAAAGGAAAAGATGGTTTATGACCATATTTAGAAGATAACCAGGTTCATGATTATTTTTATGGTATATAGGATTTCCCCATGGAGAATTTTCCCATATCCAGGTCCCCATTTAACAGAAGAAATAGGTTCCTCTGTTGATGGTTCTGTAATACAGAAGAACTTGGAGTTTAAAGATCACATTTATAATAGGATATGCATTACTTTATTTGCAAGTGTAATAGCTAATTGTACATAAACAAAGGGCTGTATTGCCTCATTAGCAGTATACAATAAACTATTGACACAAAGAGTATGTGCCTGGTGGCTGAAAAGTCCTTTCTAGAGGGAAATTGGAAGGACCTTAATTTCTGGAGGAAATTCCTAAGTGCAATAATTAGTAGGCCATTTTCACTGTCCTCTCTCTGTTCCATCATTAATCTGTCCTCTCATGTCCACATTCATTGTATATTGATCTAAGTGGATTTTAAACTCAAATGAAGATCTGAGAGTAGTGGAATGAGACTCTACTATGGGGAAATTAGAAAAATATATTGCGATTATAAATTAATAATGGATCTGGGGGCTTGCCTTCCTCTATTTCCTTCTGTATCTCGTATGAGATGTAAAATCTCCCTTGAGCAGATGTTAGCAGCATGGAGAATCTCTTCCTCAGAGAAAACCAATGTGTGGAAAAATAAGCCAGAGCTGGCCTGGAGGGCAGTTGACATGATGCAAGATTGCTGCCCACCACAGACTTGTCCATCCTTCTAAGCGACTAACTGCAGAACTGACAGTACAAGGAGCCATCTGAAAGCTGGGATGCATCCTAGATGCATTCCTGACTGAGGACACTGAGAAATACAGCCGACCAGGGAGAAGACTTGCAGAAGGCTCTTCATCTGATTTGCTGACTGAAGTTAGGAAACCTTGTTATAGTCAGGCCCCGACAGCAACATCCCGAAAACATTTAGCAAAAATATGCTTCCATTATATTCACAATATGATTTAAGACAGCTATCCACACACTGTTGCCCATCAGTAGCATGAGATGATCAGTGTCCTTTCTCATACATACCAGAGTAGAGACAGCAACTTTCACCTAAATGTCAGCCCTTTAGCTTTTTAGCAGTTGTATGTTTCCTTTTAGTCTTTCTCCAGATTTTATTAAAATCACAGTGGTACAAGCACTCTGCAAAATTTTTATTCTGTATTATACAGCTTGATAAAGTATTTTGCAAGCAGGGAAATACAAGTGGGATTTAAATGGAAACACAGAGCTGTATCCTAGATACAGTATGGTCCATTTACCTGTATCAAGAAGAAATGCCACACTGCAATGCCTTTTAGTCTTTCTCCAGATTTTATTAAAATCACAGTGGTACAAGCACTCTGCAAAATTTTTATTCTGTATTATACAGCTTGATAAAGTATTTTGCAAGCAGGGAAATACAAGTGGGATTTAAATGGAAACACAGAGCTGTATCCTAGATACAGTATGGTCCATTTACCTGTATCAAGAAGAAATGCCACACTGCAATGTGTGTGTGTGTGTGTGCTACCACGAGATAACACATGCCTTCTGGGAATTAGGAAACACTTTGCCTTGCTTGTGCCTTGAATTATCTCATGGTAATAAGTAACCCAAAATGTCTAATTCCTGTAAGAAAATGGCCAGGAGAAAATAAACAATTACTTCATTGTTATGAAAGATCACGTTCCTTCCCACTCACAAAAATGTTTGTAATTGAAGATGGCTTGGGAATGCATCTGAACTATCTATATGCCTGTACCTAGTGTATCTATTGGTGTGCAGTTTATTTTGCATACAGGTATAAATATATAGTGATAGTTACCAATTTCAGATGCGTGAGACGTTTGAAAAAAAAACTTTGTGCCCATACCTAATAAATTATGCACATATATTTAACTTTATAACTGTTTAACATGATGTTATCCTTTAATTGGGATTTGGAATTGCTTTGAACATGTGGCACTATTGCACCTTTTAAAATGCTCTAAATGTTAATGACGGAAAATGAAAATGGAGCTTTAGCTACAAGGATTTATGCACAAGTTCATAACTCAGTTTCAGAAACATCTAGCGATATTTAATTTTGAAAATAATTAAATAGGCATATTTTAAAGGATTATATCAATGGAATTGTTTCTTTAAATGGCAATTAGGGTTTTTTATAGACTTTTGGAAAGAAGGAGCTTTAATCCAGACAAGAATACCTTTTGTCCCCAAAATTTCTTGTTTTATAGGTATTAGGTATTGAACCTTGATTAGAGAAAACTGCAGGATTACGACACATCGTAAAGCACCTCCCTGCAAACTTAACTTTTGAGCTTACTGCAGACTTATATGCCTGAAATCTCCCACAGATAGGCAGGCACGTGTATGTCTCATTATTTTTGTTATATCTGAACAAACTTCTACCACTCTTGCCCTTGGGTTCTTCGGGAATTTGCAAGAAGACAAAAAAAAAAAAAAAAAGAGCAAAAGAAAAAAGTAAGGGAAGATGTTAATATTTTACTTTAGGATTAGGAGGGGTTTATGTTAATTATTGATTTGTGTCATTTAATGTATATGACATGTCCTTTGAGACTGACGAGATAGCTATAGAATAGTAACGACCTTTCCCTAGGCCAACATTAAGCAAAATATTAACAACAAAAATTACATTCCTTTAGTCATATTATTGGTAAGAGATCAAAGAACAAATTTGTAGCTCCATAAACATGGGCCTCGAGACACATTCCTCATACCAAGGTGCAGGAATCAGCCCCATTCACCCCTTTATAGGATCTAGCCTTCGGTGCT
Organism: Antrostomus carolinensis; assembly: GCF_000700745.2. NCBI lineage: Eukaryota > Metazoa > Chordata > Aves > Caprimulgiformes > Caprimulgidae > Antrostomus > Antrostomus carolinensis. The sequence goes on along the minus strand of NW_010325164.1, from coordinate 9,947 downwards.
CATTATTATTTGATAAATGACTAACACAAACATATTGCAGCCAATGGCTCGCTCATGAACTATGCATTAGGACGATTGCTTAGAACACCAGCTGCTGATAGTTTGGTCTGATTTGTCAGACGGCACCATTTCTAATCCCTGTCTGGACGACTCTCCAACCCATCGGAAGGTTTCAAGAGGGTCAAATCATGCAGTTTGTGAAATGGATGAACATTTGCACAAGTATTTGCAAAACTTTCTCGCTACCTACATATGCTTGCAAGTGAAATTCTGTTGACCAACATTGTCAGAGGAAGCAAAACCACATTCTTACTGAAGTCAAGACACAAAAATATGAGAAAAAGAAAAGAGAAGCCTGGAAAGTAAGGCTCCACAAAAAGAAAGTCTCAGTAGCTAGGATAACAGCCTGCATGTGAGAAGATTAATTTTTTGGGTCTCTCTCTCCTGTAGACCTTCTGGATAGTCTCTTTTATTCTTTCCATGCTTCTGTTCCCATTAGTATGAAGGGCATAAGATTTCCCAAAAATCCCGTGGTAGACGGGTAAAAGTGAAATTTGTAGTTGCACTGAGCAGATCTGAAGGGAGGAGGACTGGTAAGATCAGTGAAATGCAAAGAGGGATAGGAAGAGTTTACTTTCTTTCCCTCTCCAAAAAGCATCAGCTTTCTCCTTTCTCCCAAGAAGCAGCAGTCCCAACCTTCTCTCATCTATCTCCCATGCTGCTGGGAATAGAGGGAAAGAAGTCTGAGGTCGTGGCTTAGTCCTGCTGCAGGGAAACCAAGAGCAAAAGTGAGGGATGGGATGGGATGGGATGGGATGGGATGGGATGGGATGGGATGGGATGGGATGGGATGGGATGGGATGGGATGGGATGGGATGGGATGGGATGGGATGGGATGGGATGGGATGGGATGGGATGGGATGGGATGGGATGGGATGGGATGGGATGGGATGGGATGGGATGGGATGGGATGGGATGGGATGGGATGGGATGGGATGGGATGGGATGGGATGGGATGGGATGGGATGGGATGGGGAAGGCTTGTATTGCTGCTGCTAGGTGATGGTAGCAGCAGCTGTGCTAGCAGGAGGTAGGGATCAGCCACTCTGGCTAGGAAAACCCATCCCAGCTGTGCCACCCCTGGCAGCCCCCCCCTCCTCCCAGGGATCCTTGCTGCTCTGGGCCAGCTCTAAAGTTTCCCAATGGCATGGAATTGAGGACTATTATGACAAAGGTGGTCAAGTGCCATGGTAAAAGAGGCTATGTAAGTACCGGAGATAGAATTATACTCCTTTTCATCTTGTCAAGGAATTCCCATATTCATTGATGGCATCATCTTGAATCTATATTAAGGGGCCCAATAGTACATTTCTCCAGCCATTCATTAGTGTTTTTCTTATTGCCAGTCACAATAAATTACTCTACAGTGAGCACGTGACTGTTGAATATTAGCCAATTTTGTTGGACCATCTTCCCTAAACTGAACATCATTTTCTTGGCTTTTTCCCTTGATATTCCATTGTCACCCTGCTATTTACTATGCCTATTTATTGCATAATTTGAATTTTAGTCTGCTCTTCCATTTGTCCTCCACATCTTGGCATGCTACATACTGGTAATATTAATAACCAAGATCCATATTCTGAGCTTGTTAACAGCAGAATTAATTTGAAGCTTTTGTGTTGGCTTCACCAGAGGTCTAGAGACCTTGCAAGGACCATGATCTTGACACTGAAGTTGCACATACGCATGGCTTTTAGTGCAGATCATGTTCTAACATCAAGGCTTTTGTTTGTATGAAGCCTTAAATGCACTAGGCTCCTGATCTCTCTTAGAGTATTAAAATAAATGAGTGGTATAAAGAATAAGTAGCACTTGTAATTAGTAACACAATTACAATGAGAGTGAAACCTATCACCATTCACTATTTTGATATTATTGCTTTGCATTAACATTTGCTTGGGCCCATAAGATGAGTCACACAGAGGACTGTCTGCATTAATGACAATGGGGACCAGACTGTCTGCTAGTGTATACTGGGATAGCCCCAGCAAGGTCAACAGAGAGGAGCTGTCTTACAGCCCCAGGGATTATGGCCTTGAGAGCTCCACCATGAGCCTCACTGGGAGTCAGATCCAGTCTCTAGTGTGTTTTCTCTAGGCGGTAAATAAAATAAATAGCTAACTAGGAATGAAAATTAGGGAAAGAAAAAATACTCACACAAATGTGTGGTTCACTTGCCGTGATTCAAGTTTACTCTACATGCTACATCAAAACAAATCTTTGCAATTACTTTTTTCTTGGGGGAAGGGAGGTGTTTTTTTTTTTTTCTGAACTCCTACACCCTGGTTAAAAGCTTAAAACAGGCTGAGTTGTGCAAGGCTGCGTTGAGACTGATTAGGCAGGAAAGCGCGTTGTGACACTCCCATCCGTGTGAAAGAAGAATGGACCAGCTCCTGAAGTCCGTCCTTGCCGGAGCTTGATCTTCCTCCCATTTGTTCATGTCAGCAGTCCTGATGCAGGAGCAGGAGACGCATCCAGTCCTTACTCAGCAACAACTGCTATGGAAATCAGAGGGAAGGGTGCGTGCTCAGCTGCTTTTTATCCATCAGGATTTGAACTACTGAGAGTTCTGTTTCTAGTGAGAGCTCAATAAAAACTGACCAGAAGGCCTTAAGATTTGATCCAGTAGATTTTCGATGTACTTCTGCAAGAAAAATATCAGCAATACAGGAACAGTGCCAAAAGTTAGGCTTGAGACACAAATCTAACCTGAAAAATTTGTATATATATTTCAGTTTTGCAACTGAAATAAACTTTAGCGTTCTCAAAGATAGACTTGAAAATTATACTGGAAAATACTTTAGTATTTAGAAGATTAGTGAAACCTTCTGTCCCATACTTCATTGTAACTATATCAGATCTCTGTAAAACAAATGAAATATTACCTTAAGTAAACCATTAGCTTATTAAACTTATTCTCAGATATATTAGTTAGCTTTTTAGTGCTCCTAAAAGATGTTGGACTTTACAGTATTTTAGCTACATTACCTTAATTAATTTTACACTACCATCATCAATACTACTTAGTTGAGTTTTGAATAGGTAATCCCAGAATAAAGACTGGCATTTTCTTCCACCCCTGTAAGCACTATCATCATCACAGAGCATTTTCGCTGTCTCTAAATTAAGTTGATGAGTTACAGGGGGGAACAACTTTTCCTCTAGCAGCAGAAGCATACTAGGTGTCAGACAGGAACGACTGGCCATGGTTAACCCCTGACAGATTTGAACAGTGACCTACATATCAGAACCAGCATATCACCTAACGACATGAAATACAGACATAATCCATAACCTTTAGTAAATATAGCGTTTTGTTTCATCCCACTGCAGATACGACATTATCATGCTGTGAGCAAAGATGAAAATAGCATGCCTGATACTACACATTTATATAATGCATAATAATGCTTAGCATATATATAGCACTGTTCACTCTCAAAACACTTAAAATAATTTAAACCTCAAAAAAGCTGTGAGGTAGATCAGTATGTTGGGTTTTTTTAATAATTCTTTTTCCACTAAACCTATGTATAAGTGCATCATATCAAGAAACAATAGATCTAAGGCCAAATTCTGATCAAATTACTTTGGTGAAACCACTAATTATCTTTGAAGCCAATGGAAAACTTCCAGCAATATAACCAAAATCAGAATCTGGATCCTATCCATACACGCCGTAAAGCTAAGCTGTTATTGGATAGCTTGGTACATCTAAAAATAAACCCTTTGGTTTATTTTTAGCTCATCTGGAAATTGAGTTGACATTGTTTCTTACTTCTCTGGCTAACTTAAAAAGTAAAATCTGACAATGTGCTTCTTTTCATGTTTGCCATGTTCTCCTATCTGTTTCCAGACACCCTCCCTTCACAGGCTGGGAAAGGGAGATGATGTGGTTTTGCCAGGCCATGGTACCAGTGGCAGACTACGGCCTCGTACGGTCAGTTATCACATCGTAGGGGCAACCAGGTAACTCAGAGTAAGGTCTCTCCTCTCCCTGCGTCTGACCTGGGGGGGTTGGTTTTCTGCAGTCATTTAGTCAATGCAAAATGAACCCTGCTGCCTATCATTCTCATCTGGTCATTTTACACCCTCTTAGGACTCGTTAAAGGAGATGTCTAGGATCCATCCTCTTTTAAATCCATTGCTGAAGTTCTTGCAGCCAAGGTTATTGCCAGCTCCAGCTCACTGACTGTTACAGGAGGTCCAGATGGCCTTGCTTTGCTACTGATAACATAGGAGAAGGTGGGAGAGATTTCAGTTTAGTCTTCAGTCTTGGTCCATATGACTCACTGCAGTTAAGCAGTTGTTTGCCATTTTGTTTTGCATACATATTCTGTGAGGGATAAAATTTACTTTCTCTTGTGGGAGTAATGGGTTCATTTGAACAGGCCATTGTGGTTTAACTGTTAAAAAGTCCAGGAATGCCTGTGTCAGGTCTTCCCTTCCAACATTTTATTCTATCCTGTCATTTTGTCAATTATCTTTAAGGCTATTCTGCCAGTTCCGTGCAGTCAGCAGAAAACAAAACAAGGAGACTGCTTTTTTTGGGGGGGTGGGGAGATGACAAAAAAAGTACCCAACATCCCAAGCCACTTTAAGCCTTTGAAGTGGTAGAATGACTCAGTAAAGAATGAAACCCAGTCTGCTCAAGAAGGTATCTTAACCAAATAAGGTTATTATAAAAATATGAAATAAAAGTTGTTTTAAATAAGTAAAAAAATATTCACGGACACAGACACACACATACACACTTAAATCTTGCAGTCAGGAGTTTAGCTCAAATCTTTCTTTCCCTGGTCACCTTAAAACAGGGGAGAGGAAAGACTCCTGGAACTGACCCCGCAGAGGATTAGGTCGGGTCTTTGCAACAGTTACAGACTTCCCTGTTACAGACTCAATTATTGGATTAACTCCTACCAAAACCTGAAATTATTCTGGGATCTAAAGCTGTTCTAGTTTGGATTGGAACATACAATGCTGCTGCAGGACAGCTTTGCATCTTTCTGCACCAACAAGCTCTTGTTGCACTACTGTAGAATACATCTTTGGAAAAATTAGACCGTGCCAGGGATAGCAGCTCCATTTAGCACAGAGTTTCTGTTTCCACAGAAACCAGACCACTGAAGTCTGCAGAGGGCAGATGTAGAGTGAGAACATCTGTGACCACTTAGGTTAATTGCCTTTCCCAACTCTTCCCCCACTTTTGGTCTCTGATGGCCCTCTGAAGATCAATGGCAGATCACCAGGCATCTTGTTGCAGGCTTTCTGCCATCCTGCCCCATCTCCTGGGGTTATCTAAAGCTGGTTTTAAATCTGTACCCAGAGGGTCCCAAAGGACTACTTGTAGAGAGTCTGCTGTCTCCTTTGTCCCTGGCTTCCTCTCTGTTCCTGGACAGACCATTTAGTCCCTCTGCTCCTCAGATCTACAGCTGAGAAACAGCTAGGGAAGCTTCCCAGCTTCACAGGTCTAATGCAGTGGTGCGTTATGTCGTGTGTGATAGCTCAGAATCAGCTGTGATAGAAATCATGTAAATATCTGCTTTAAGTAGTTATTCTACTCTTTAACATGCTTTCATAGCAAGTAAGTATTTTCAGATAAAAGGGACACCAAGATATTGCATTATGTTACAGATATTTCAAATGTGCTACACTGTGTTTTCATTGTTATTACTCTCTGACACAGTCTTTTCTAAGAACATTGTATTTCCAAAAAATGAATATCAAAAAATATATTGTCAGTGCTGATGCATGAAAGTGATTCAAGCCTTACTTCCTCTGCCAATATACTTAATCTAAATTCAAGCTAGAAAAAGGAAAGAAAGAAAATGAGAGTTTTTAAAAAGCAAGTTTGAAACCACTATTGAAAGCCACAAAAAGCCACAACAGTCAAGAAAAGACTGCAGCAAACGAAAACAAGGGCTGAAATTCATGCAGTTGCCATTGCCCCAGGTTTCACTGTGGTTCCACCTCAGTGTTACAGCGGCTTGCTAGTTTCCTTTTTGAAACTCTTCAGATGTGGGAAGAAGTTGGCTGTGGCTGTAGAGACTGGGGGCGTCAAAAGATGAGATATCAAAGCTGAAGGAAACAATCAAAACTAGTTATTTTTAGCAATTATTAAGAGCCAGTACAGAGATCTTTAGCAATGCAGGGCAAATTTATAACACCCTTCTGTTTTTTTCAGGCATCAGAGGCATGTCCAGGGACAGAGCAAATGTCCTTGCCAGCTTCTTCAGACCACTGGCAACCTACGTGCTCTAGCAGTGGTCTTCCTCCTGTGAAATAGATCTGCTGATACTGTTTTAGAGGCCTTGGGGATGTGCAAGAAAGCTCTGCAACTACAAAGCTGTACTATGATTTTATTATACTCCTCCCAGAGATCCAAGCTGATCAGTGACAAATGCTGCTTTTATTTACTGTTTTCATATGAAGCTCTTACACGGACATTCTTATGGCAGTTCCTCATAATGGCATCAAAACTATAAAAATCTTCAGTTACCCAGAAAATGTGAAGACACAAACTTAACTACATTTAGGGACAAATTTCGGTACAACTGATCTTCAGACAAATTCTGTCCTGTAAAATGTCTTTAAACCTTTGTTTGCATATACATTATATGAGTATTCACAAGAGGTATGGGTTCCTATCAAAATAATAATTAAAAAAATGCTCATTTGCTTAGAAGCCTGAAGTATTTGGGGCAAATTATGCATCATTTAACTTTTCACCAAGACTGTACTTCCTAATGATTCTTATGGCAAAATCAGAATCTTGCCTGTAACTAATAATATATTTACAAGGTCTACTTATATTCAGAGCAGATACAATTTTGTCCTGTGTCCCTCATGAAAGCAAATAATCCATGAAGCCCTGTGTCTGTAGTTTGCAATGACCTCGGGAGTCCTTAATGCTACTGCAGTCGTATTACATGCAGCTGAAGGTATAGTACTCCTAAATATTTGCCAGTTCTTTAATTTCATTTTCCACAATATAGTAGATGTCCTGGTGCAATGAAAGGCAATAAAGACCAAGATTTTGCTCTATTTTATTCACATCTCAGTGGTCACCTGTTCCTGTGTTATTTCTGAACCTTTCAACCTTTTGCTGTTGAGAATTAATTTGAAAATTGTGGGAAAAAGGTTTCATTCAAGTTAACATCTGAAATTGCTACTACAGTTGTGGCTGGGATTCATTTATTGTTAAGGTGGTAGAACACCCACCCTTCTAGTGCTGAAGTTCAAACCAGTCACTAAATGCACTGCAGACCAGCAGAGTTGGGTCTAGAAGGAGCGTTGGAGCCGGGAAGCTGGGCTGGAGGGACTGGGGTTTCTGTGCTTGTCTGGCTGCACCGCTCCCATCCAGCACATCCCTGCAAACAAAAAGAAAAGTGGGCCTAAGCACCAGCCAGCTGGCTTCATGGAGGAGGAGGCACATAGGTTTGGCTTCTACAAGGCACAAAGCAACGAGACTGTTCTGCCTGTGTGCCGGGAAGCTGTGGCTGACTCACTCCTAGAGCTCCCCTTGGGAGGGACAAATGCCCACAAAGCTGACTGACACCTTAGTTTTCTCACTAAACAAAGTTTCCTAGTCATAAATAAACATGTCATTTCTGGCAAAAATGCAGAGAATGAGCACATTTCAGAATAATAATGGTGTAAGAGCTTAAGTCTTGTGCTCTGCATCCTCTTTGCCTGAACAACCACCCAGGAACAAAACAACTGGGTACTCTCCCAGGCTCGAGCAAGGGCCTGTGAAGGTTTCTCAGAGCTCAGGGTAGATCATCACAACCACTACCCAGAACTTTCTATTAATACGAGTTTGTCCTTTTCACTTCTGATGTGAGGAGCCAAGGCTTCTTCCAGCCCTTCAAGACATGGATTGCAGGCAAAACCCTCCTGCTGGCTCCTGCCTTCCCAAAATGCCAGCCTTCCCCTCACTGCCTGCTGTTTGCACCCCTCTGCAGCCGCAGAGGTTGCACTGCTGACACCATCAGAGCTCTGCGTGTGCTCTGTGGCTCACACTGGGTACCAAGCAGGACTTAATGCTGCTTGAAGCAGCAACAAGTTTCTGCACATTTTAGTACATGTATCATACAGTTTGGAGCATCCTTCTTCCAGGCTACTTTTGGGCTCAGCTCATTGCCCATCTTCTGTTTTGTTTCTTTGGAGAGCAAATAGGTGATGATGGGACCATCTCTGTGGTCACCTTCTGCTCCACACAGCTCCTCAGTTGTTGTCCCTGCATTTTCTCACTCAGGGGAGATGAGAGGCCTGTAGTAATAATGAAGCAAAATTAAACCAAGCTATTAAATGAATGAGTGACCTTATTAATGTGAAAGAATATGATAACAGTAACAACTGTGGCCAAAACAACTGCGAAGCAGATCTTCAGATAACAAGAATTATTACATTATTACAGTTTTAATTTCTGATGAAGCAACATTTTCCTATGAATTACTGACCAAAACATATTAAAATTCTAAGGCAGGAAGTCTTTCTAAGCTTTCACTTAGTGATGCCATTAAATGTATTTAGAAGACATTTGAGTTTACACTCTTTTCTTCTCCGACCACAAATACATACGTGTACACAAATCCATACCACGACAGGCTTGCATCAGTGGGAGTTTTGACCAAGTAAGGGTTGTAGAGTCAGGCCCCACGCAGAGCCCTAGACACAGCCTTGCTCTTATTTGGGATAAAAGCAAACGCATTTTGATGAGCTAAGCAACCAAACTGGGTTAATATCCAGTTTGTCAACAAACTTGTTTTGGCATGCTGGCTAGACCATGGCTGCTAACCCCAAGTAAACCCAATCTTGGATTATTTTGTTCCCAGAAAAATTAAGACCCCTGAAATTTCCCTTGCAGTCGGTAGCGCCAGCTATGTGAGGAGAGAGCTAGGAGCTCACAGAGGCCCTTTGCAAGGATTTGGGGGTCTTTGGGCTGAGGACTAGCTGAGAACCTCTATCACTGCAGACAGACAAATCACGCACACTCAGAGCAACATGATGCTGAATGTGGAAAGAGCGAGCCCGGTCACACTGCTCGTACAATGTGGGGATGTTCTCTGCCTGTGCCTGCATCAGCTACAGAGGAGGAGTTGTTTTCCCAAGCATCTGGAAACCTCCACTGTTGGCTGACCAGTGCTGAGGAGCTGGGGGCACCTCTTGAGTCACACCAGAACTAACACAGGCAGAACTAAATATACTCTATTTAGTGTGTTTACCTATAAATATAGGCACATCTATAAAGAGATATTACCTATAAACATAGGTAATAAATATCAATCTGTGCCCTTTCACGAGCACATAAGGGCTTCCTGGAGGTAGACAGGCAACCCATCAAGTGCCTTCCAAAGCATTTTTCACAGGACTGTCTTTCGGAACAAGGATTGTGTTTACAGCATTTATGAAGATGTTTACAGCCTCAGTTACAAATATTTGTCAAAATATTGCAATGGAAATTCAGGCATGTTGTTTTTCTTTTGTTTTTAGTGCAGGGGAGGTTATTTTTTATTTTACAGATTATTTTTAGAATTTGGTGAAGCATTCAGCTGGTTTTATAGCATAAGCTGCTGTCATGTAAACACTAGTAACTTCTCAAAGATAAAAATGTGTGTATGGTTCTTATTTTAAGTACATGAGGTCATCAGTTAAGTGTTCCGAGGACTTGTGTGCCAGTCGGACACCAGTGGATAGAAGCATTGCAGAGTCTTCTTGATTTCAGCGATTTCAGCTTCAAGTGGGTAAGGGAGGCTGGTGGGCTCAGGCGCACCAGTAAACGGCTGGACTTACAGAGATGCCGTCACAGGGCTTTACGAGCGTCCAGAAAGTCTGTGACTCGTGGCCTCGGAGATGTGCGGGAGGCGGGCAGGGCTGCCCCA
>NW_010325163.1:18808-36538 GCF_000700745.2 Antrostomus carolinensis | reverse complement strand
TATATAAAATATTTTTCTTTTGTATGTGTATGACAGGACAGTAGTATTCAGTCTTTAGATAGATGTTTTTATCTTTGCTTGGGCACCTATTCTCACTGAATTGCTGGGTTTTTATTGCAAAATTGATGTCAGCAGATGGCAGAGAGCAGAGCAATGAGGCTGAAGGTACTGCAGGATGGGGGTAATGACTGCTGGGCATTAACGTTTGCCTTCCGAGATACTCAGGAACCTGTAGGCTGCAAATATTTAAGATTCTGTAATTAATTTCGGATACCTGTAGTAAATACAATATACAGCTTCAGTAAAGATGGAAGCAGCGGACTCTGTGATTGCAGCTATTTCAAGCAATGATGTAGTTTGTGTAGCATCATTTTTTTTTTAGTCTGTGGTATTCATTCCTGAAAGAAAACTTAGGTGGTGGGAGGCTTGACAGATAGGGCAAACTTAATTTTACAAAACTATCCCAACAGAAACACACAGTAGGATTTCTTTCTGTGTTGGGTTTTTTTTTTTTTTTTGGCTTGTTTTGCTATTGAAAAATTAATCTGTGCTCTGTTTCGTGAAATGATTTGAAACAGTCAGGAAAATAACCTGTCCTGTGTGGGAATATGTACTGAATTAAATTACAATTGTTAATAAAACGGAGAATACGCCCACAGCAAAAAATGTAATGGATGGAAGAGCGACCTGAAGATGTAGCACAATAAAGGTGAGGGCAATTCAGCCGTTAATGAATGGGATTAAAACTCATGTTTATGAGCCAGGGAGGCTTTCCACTGGGATGGAGTCTGTTTTGTGACTGGCTTTTTGTCTCTAGTGGGTTGAAACACAGCTCCCTTCCAGAGCCTTTCTGAAGCTCAGCACGGCTGATTTGTATTCTCCTGGAGAGTAATTTGTCAGGAGATGAACAGCAATATGCTCTGTGTTTGCTGGAATAGCAAAGACAAGTCCAGTTGAAGACTTATTTTTTGGGGTAAAGTAATTTTTAAACTTTCGATCGAAAAAAGTAATAAATACCTGTGCTTGGTCTAGACTTTTTCCCATCTCAAGTACTTTAGTGGCAGGTTCAGGTGCCGCATAAAAGGGAACAGCCCAGGACTTTCATTTTTGGATACACCTTGGTCTGTGGAGAGTGTATGACTAGTGAAAGGTCACCATCTTAGAAGTATAATGATTTGGGAACTTGCTAAATTTTGTCTAAACGTTGCAGGATTTCATTACAGTATTTTTAAGTAAAACTTGGATTCAAAATGGAAATTGAAATGAATTAAGCAAAAGGTTAAATTTCTTACAAATGAAGCTGTTGCTTTTATAGAATAAAATGTGGCTGCCTCTCAGTAGCAGAAGCAAGGGAAAAAATAAACATTCAGTTCTAGTTCAGTTATTTTTTATTTTGGGAAGAGAGGTGTCTTTTTTTTTTTTTCCCCTTTTTTTTGTTTGTTTTTGTTCCCCCCCTCCCCTGTTTGTCCATTGAACTGAAAAGCCCATTAATCTCCAGGTCCGACTCTGGGAGCGTTGAGCATTGCTCTCTTGTTGCTCCTACTTTGGTGTTCAGCTGGGAATGATTCTCTCTCTTCTCCAGTATCAGGTCTGAGTTACTTGTTAGAAACATACATTTAATAGACTGTCAAAGAAGTTATTTTCTGAGGCTTTTGTTAACACTTCTCAGTTCAAGATGATGCTCTGGTTCATCATTTTCTTGTACCTGTGGAGCTTGGGGCTGGAGTTTGTTAGAGAGGATTTATTTGTAGAGGTCACTGCAGTACCTTATTAATTTGTCTTGTTTTACTAAATGCAGAGAGATGTGTAATGAGTCTGAGATGTTTGGTCAGTGCACTGAAACGATCGAGAAGAACAGGGACTGGGGCAATGCACTGCATTGAAGCTAACCTGGTGGAAGGATGGGCAGATATATAGAGAAGTTTTACAAGCTGACAGCGAGTGGTGAGATAAATGAGTGATTTATAGAAAGGAAACCAGTAGAATGTGTTTAAAATAATAGAAAATTGCTTGTACTAAGAAGCTTGCAAAGATGATGGAAACTTGGTATTGGGACTAGGAAAAAGGGATGTGCGAGTGACGGCCAGGAGATGGTGGCATTTGGGAATGGCGATGTGGTATGGGGGGAAGGAGTTTTGGTGAGCACGAACGAGAGAGAGGAGAGGGAAACAAGTGAGCTGGTGTTCAGAAATGGATTCAGACTGCAAATGTGTTCAGAAAGCAAATGGGTTGAAGCCTCTGAATGACAAGGAAGGAAGTAAAGACATGAGAGAGACATGATGCAGCTTCGGTTTTAGCGAGCTGCAACACAAAGAGGATGTTTTGTGTCTGTGTGACCATGATGGAAATAGGAGCTAGAAAGGAGACGAGAAACTTGAACGAACAAACAAGGTGGAGACAGAAATGATGGAGGCATGTCAAGATTTGTTTTTTCCCTGAAAATTAAAAAAAATCCCTACTCCCAGCTTTCCAAAAGCCAAGCTACCCCCCACCCTGCCTCATTTTATATATTTAGCTACATCAATGGTAATATATCATGTCAAATTCGTTTGATATATCTGCTTATATCATGTCTAATTTTGGCAGGAAGTATAACACTAATTACATTTACTGTCAAGTTGATTGCCTTTTCCCTTGTGCAGCACTCGCTGAGCCTGGCTCAGTCTGTGTTTAAATAGGTGTAACTTTTTCCCTGGCTATTTGGAAGAGTCTCGGCTGTGGAATACCCTTTCTCTGGCTCTAGAGAAATATTAGCTTGTCAGTCTTCCAGATGAGCTGTAATGACTTTCATATCAAGAAAGATTTAATGCAAAAAGGTATTGATGGGCTAGAATTATCAGATTTTTTTTATTTTTGAGAGATTGAGAGGGGTAGGATATATTTGTGGTGGTTTTTTTTTGTGTGTGTGTGCAGAGTATTTAGTACCTTGTAAAAGACTGTATACATTAATTATACTTTGAAAAGAAAATGTAAGATGCATTTGTGGGGCAGTTCTGAAAAGGACATGCAGCTTTCTATCAGCCTCTGTGTTTGATGGTCTTAAAATACAAATTAGATGAAGGCAACAAATAATAAGTGTATTGTTTTAATTCTAGGATGCTCCTTAGGGAATATTCCTGAAAGACGCTCAAGAAATAATTTTGAGGAGAAGAAAGGGGGGCAGGAAGGCTTGAGTTGGGAGTGTGTTAGCAAGAATAAAGAAAATTGAACTTACCAATATGGCTTCACTGAAAATAATCTTAGCAATAGACATCCTCCTGCAGAGGATGAAGAGGGGGAATGCAGTATGGGATGCCAAATTTTGTGCAGCTCTGAAGGCATTTTCAAAATGATTTGCCAAAATACCTCTGGAAGGCAGAACACCTGAAGTGATTTGGAAGGGCAGGCAGAATGTAGGAAGCATCTGATCCCGCAGAGGAGCACATTTGGAGACGAGAACTTTGGGAATTACTTTTCCAAAATTGACTCCAGTTTGTGGTTAGGATTAATGCGTATCTGCCTTTAGGAAGACACAAATAGTTACTATTTTCTGCTAAACTTGAAAAGAAAAATCTGAATAACACTACTGGGACCAAGAGCTAAAGGTCAGAAACTTTGAACAGCAGCATTAATTGCTCCCTTTAAAGGATATAAAGGATCAGAGTCTTTAAGGGCTTGCCTAAGGATGAGAGCAGTATTAATGCCAGGAAGTGATGACACAGCAAGACTCAAAAAGGAGACAGGGGCAGGTTTTTAACTTGTTACTCCAAAATAAGATGGATGTAGTAGTGGCTTGGGTGTTAACTGTTTAAAGTATTGCAGCATTACTTCAGTCATGTGCTGTGTTTAATAATTTCTATTCCACTGCCATGGATGTGCAGGATCAAGCTTCAAGAAATATTAACAGCAGGATTAGATGTTGCAGTGTGTGACTGGATTGCCTTGGGTCATCATTTTTTTTTAAATATCATTTATTTTTTAAATTTTGCTAAATCTCTGCTAGATTGTTATCGCAGCCTTTCAGTAAATGATGCCACACTTGATTTTCCTTCCTTATCTTCAGGTTTGCATCTTTGTGTTTGTAAGCTATGCTCCATTCTCTTAGGTGATGTTTTAATGTTACTGACTCCTATTAAAAAGATATGGTGGCTTAGAATATATGAATTATCCTATGCATGTTCCTACTACGTTGCTGAGCTCTTATCGTTAGTTCAGGCTATATTGGAAAAATGTAAATATTGAGGGAATCGGTGATATATGATAGAATTTGTCGTTGAAATGGATTATGGTGTTTCATTGTGGCAATAATTTGTAAGAAACTTGGATTTGCACAGCTGCCTGCAAGATTCTTTATAATGATAATGGAGCTGTTTCTGCTTCCCTTCTCCCACTAACATATTCAGAAGATTACTTGCATGCTTATTCGTGCAAGGAAGGGTTTTGGAAATCCAAAGTTTCTCAGTGTTGCAGAAACAAATAAAAAGCTTTGTTGCCCCTACAGTTATATTTGCAAAATAATCACATGCATTGTAAAGGCATGTGGTGCTAAGAATTTTGTTAGGCTTTCCTCACTCCTGAGGTGCTTTCACTACTCTATGCCTCCCTCTCTGTGTCCTTCAGAAAAAATCCTCTTGTCTCTTGGGAATAATGAGGAGGGTTGTAGAGGAGGTGTCATAATTTGCAAACAATAATGTTTTTTTAAATGTTTAAATTGGTATAACATCGTAGCCACAAGTGGCCGATTTTTTTTTCTCCTCTTGATTTCAGATGTGCTTGCTGATGATCTGTGGAAAATGATTTAGATTTGGCTTTTTCTGTTTAAAAAAAAAAACAACCAAAAAAAGTATGTGCCTGCCGACTGCTTTTTAGGCTCAGTTACTAGGAGCTTGCCTTTACTGGGATAGTTTTTAGAGTTTGTGAGCAAATCCTGTTGAGCTACATAATGATGTGTTTGGATTGTTTTCTCCCTATTGCACATTCTGCAGGAAAATGTATTTTCTGTTAGTCAGGGAGATAGTTGGATAGGATAGATTTTGTTTGCTTTTAAAACAGCAGAAGTCTTGTAGACAATTCTACTAAATTCCAGATAATTTGAGGGAGAGAAGGGAGGGAGCATCCCTCTGTCCCTTTGCCTGCCCAACTGGTTCCCCCTTGGGCTGGGCTTGGGTGAAATGTATGTGAAGCTGAGGGATATAACTAAGAAACTTTTGATGCCTGTAATCTTGGATGGTGTGTTGTAAGCAAAATAGAGGTTGCATACTAAAGATGGTTAAAAACTATTTTCCAAAGAAAAATACTTCAAACTCTAGCAATATACCTTTAGATGACAAGTGATTTTGATTTTTGCATTTTTATGTTTATCTGTTAGTAGTGTCATGAGTTCTGCAAGGATGGTGTGGGCTTGCTTATGGGATCAAATAAAAAATGAAGAAGAGAAACAAGCTTGAACTCAACTTTGAATACTTGAGGTATTTCATTCTAGTAACCATATTTTTTAAAAAAATATCTGATGTTTGGCAGAGTTGAGACTTCTGTACTCAGGGTGGACAGTGAAGACCCCATTAGGCAGGTGTTCAAGATTTGATGTTCTCACTGCAGACTGAATTTTTGTACTAACAATATCTACAATTACACATTATAGGAAATATTTACATTTTCTGCGGATTCAAATCCCCAGCAGTAAACAGTTGCAGACTGAAATACTGCCAGCCTGGCAGTGTGTTTAAGCTTGCTCTGTAGATTACTGTTACATTTGTTTGCTATCTGGGGATGTTGCTGGCAGAACTGAAAAACCCCCGAGCTGATCCTTATCAAGCTTTTAAAAGGAGTAGCGAAGTATGAGTGTCAAATTCTGTCTGAAATCTGAATATCTCTTTTTTTTTTTGATGTGAACCCTAAAACTTTTTCAAATAATACAGTAACTAATGTCTGACCTTATAATTAAAACCTTACTAGTGTTTTAGGTGTGTGTTTTGTCAAGATATTGTTGCCGTCTAATGCTCTTGGTGACAGAGCTTTTTGTATTCTCCTCGACGGATAAATGATTAATGGTCTCAACACTGCCTTCTGGATCACCTTGTAAGAGGTCTCCTTCATCAATCTGGCAAGGGGATTGTATGGCAGTTTGCACCCTAATTACTGTCCCCAGCTGGGGATGTGCTGCTTAACAGATTACTTGTAGTAGAAGTACAGTCGACGTGGATATAGATGACCATGGAGTTGTTTGACACTTGGGTGCAAACAATTAGATTTCCTTTCTAGAAAAAAAAAATAAATCTGCTTCATAAAAACAGTGCAACAGATAAAAATGTTTAGCTGGAATTAACTCTGTAACTTAAAGGTTTAATAATAACAGCAGTTCTATGTTTTCCCTGTTTTCATCTTTTCCCTTCCCTTCTCTTACAGTCTTATAGATGAGGGCATTATTGCAAGACAGAAATTTTATTACCAATAGAAACATTAAGGTATTCCACAGGGCAAAACAAAAGTGATTCAAAAGGTGCTTTTACAGATAATAAGTTTGAGCATTGAACAGTTTACCCAGAAGACAACAGATTATTTCTAGTGGTCTGTCATTACTGTTGGCCTTTTTTTCTGGCTCATTTGTGGTGTAATGCTGCTACTCAATTAAGATGTATTTCGGTAAAAACTCTGAACGACAAGTGCCCCCCTTCCAGCAGGCATATTGCTAAGCATGTATGTATGTGCCTGTTGCTCTGGCTGACAAATATGAGCGTGTTGCTGAGAAACAGCTTATTTAAGGACTAAGGCACAGAGGAAAACTTGCACAGTCAAACACCAAGGCAAAGCGCCCGTTTTGGTATGTGACAGTAAGAGGGGTTTTGTGCTTTGGGAGGTTGTAATTGCCAAATTATTTTGCATGTATGTGTCAGCGTTGTAGTAGTCAATATTGCCAAATCAGGTAAAATGATTAATATCTTTGCAATCGGAAAAAAAATCCCAACCAAACATCTGGTTTATTTTTTTTAATGATAAGCATTTATTTCCATGACTTTTTAAAAAAAAACAATTATTAAAAAGTCAGAGGATCGCCTGGGCACTGATAACTTCCCACTGGGTGACACGTACTTACAGGATAAAGCAGTGAAAAGGGGTAGCAGCAGACTGAGGCTGGAGGTAGAAAACTCCCACTGTTTGTGCTCGTATCCTGAAGAACGAGAACTGAAGAATTGTGAGGATCACGATTTGTGTTTAGGACAGTAGAACCTCCTGTTGTGCAGTGGCTGCTGTGAAGGTGTGGGTGTGTGTTTGACTTCATCTAACTTGAAAGAGGGGCAAAAAAAAAAAAAAAGTCTTAATACTCAGTGAAAAATTTACCTGACCTGAGTTTGAGTGCTGCGGGATGGCAGCAAGTCTTGGGAGTCTTCTCTGTGTCTCTGAGCTTGACTCCCTTGCACTATGCACGGGAGCTGATGGGTGTGTGTAAAGCACGAATTTATCACTGTCTTTTTCCGAGGTTTGGAAAAAAATCTGTTAAGTTTTTACTCCTAGAGATGGTCAGATGATGGCTTGTTACAGTGCATTTATTCTTTCTGGGTTTCCTTCCTCATGAGAAATGAAGAGTTGACCCTAGAGTTGTTGTATTACCTGGAAATCTTGTGCACTCTATGGTGAAAACACTTCTGAGCGATCATTTGCAAGGTGCTGGTTTCTTTGACCCAGCTTTACAATCAGTTGAAACTTGTGGCTTTCTCGTGTTCTGGTTCCTGTTTGCTCCTTTGGCTCCCATCAGAAGCAAGCAGTCCCTCCATGCCTCGTCCTCGCAGCTAACATTTAAAGGCTGTTCAACTTCTCTTTATTTTCTTGTTAAAAAGCAAATGCAATATTTCCTTCATCTCTGTCTTTCAGATGTGATAGCAACATGGTTTGCTGTTTGTGTGAGCATTCATCACTCTTCTGTTCACAGAAGCAATTGAAAGCAAATGGCCCGGGTCGTTGTTATTACTCATATTTTGTGTTTTTTTTTTCTAGTTCTGCAACTTCAGCTCCTTATTTGAGCTGCGTTGACACGTCATGAAACACCACATCTCGGTCTGTAGTCGTGCATGTTAATGGCCAAGTGAAGCACTGCCTCGCGCTGCTCTTGGTTTGCCTTTGGCACTTCTCTCGAGTTTCGTTCCAGGACAAATGTGTTGTAGGTACTCAAGAGGAAAACATTTTCTCCTAAATTATTTTAGTAAATGGAAACTGTTTTTTTTTAAACTCTGGCTGAAGACTTTGTCTTGGCTGCTGTTCCTTTTATTGTTCAAACCTGTGCAGCATATTTTAAGTGAGCGAGCAGCCTGTCAAGTTATTAGAAATCATTACTTTGCTACAGAGTTATTGAATGGATGTGAAAACAGGTGTTTGTCAGATTTTTACCTTCTGGACTGAATATTTTTGATGTTTCGAGAACTTTCATCTGCAGTCAACCATTGTGCTGTGTATAGGAGAAGGCTTGGCTCTGATAATCTGAGCAACCGGGGAGCAGAGATGCGGTTCTGTGATTCATAATTGAAATTTAGCCTTTAGATTAACTTCATTAGTGTACTGTTGAACAAGAACAGGGTGTTAATAAATGAAAAAAACCTTCTGGGTTTCAGCACCGAGTACCACAGTAGGTCTTTGTGGTTCATTATGATTTTTAAATTTGTCCTGTGACAGCACTGTTTTTGATTTGACCACGCTCTTTTTGTCTTTATTTGTCAAAACTGTACAAATATTTCTGTACAGAGAGAAACAGAGAAAGGTTTTATCTAACGTGAGGTTAACTTCAAATTTCTTCTCGTAAAGCCACGTTTATGAGCCATTCTGAGATCAAGAAAAGGAACTCTAGAAAATAGACTTCAGTTTCCCTTCCAAATCATAATTTAGAGTAATGAATGAGAACTTCTTGAAAACTTTAAAACTTTCTGGGAAAGTAGACACTAAACAAACTGAGCAATAATCTCCAGTCATTAGTTAGTGGACTTGTATATGTTTATAATATATCTACCTGCTTATCCTACTGAGATGAAAAATACTAATTTCTGGCTTCCACATTCTGATTCCTTTTCTTTGTTTTTATTTTGTTTGTTTTTGTTTCTGGATTTGCTTTAGCTTGTACTTCAGCAAAGCACCTACTAGCACTTGAGCACATGTTTTGAAGTCACTTGGACTTCAGGTAATTTATTAAAGCTGACCCCCGTTCCCAGAGAGATGTGTTACTGTAATGCATGATATCGTGTATCTCTCCCAGCAGCCCAGGTGCCATCAACACAGAAGGGAGTATTCAGACTTCTCCAGGTGGAATTTTCTTGCATGAATTGCAGGTTAATGTAGTTGAACTGAGAGTGACTATGCTGTAACTGTGAGGAAGTGGTTATTGTTTTTATTTGTTGGGCTGTTTTTGCATTTTTATACGATGTTTTGTATGCTTTGTATTGTTAGATGGAAGGTTTTGATAGATTCTCATTTTTTAATAACAGAATATTAGTAGTAGTCCTAAGAAAGTAAGTTCAAGAAAAAAATCCTGTTACCGGAATGGAAGGGAAGATTTTAGGGATTTTTGGTTCCTTTCCATCCTCACAGTTGCTCTTGATCTTCCTAAAACCTGTGTAGAAATATTTGGAGTTGTCTGTCCGTATGCTCGTCAGTGGAGAGTCGTACACGTGCTGTAATCCTCTGAGCTTTGAGGTGGCATGGCATCTGCTTCTGCAAGAACGGATTACAAATTTAGCTTATTTTATTTTTTTCCATGTGCAGCCTTGAGGGAAGTGCAGATTGCTGAACAACAGAATGGGTTGGTGTCGAGTGCTTGAAAGGTTGGGAGCTGAGTTTGAACTCCTTACGCAGAGTCTGTGCAGGCTTGAAGAAGTTCAGCTCTGGGGAGCTTTGTGGTTTGCTGCGACTGAGTCTCTGGGGTACATGCGGTGGTGACATTGGAAAGCTTGGAAAAGAAAAATGAAGAGAAAAGCAGAAAGTGTTTATAATAACGTAAGTGGTGTGTGAAAGTCCTGGAGTATTTGTGAAAAGTGTAGATTGTGATCTCCTGGCATATCTGGATGGGGATATATATGTTTGTGTTATACTTTTCCATAGGGTTTGGAGCAGGAGCGGGGGGGGACTTAAAAAATGCTGAAAGTTGTGACTGAGAAAAATTAGCTTGTAGGAGGCAGTTTAAGATATATGGAGTTTTATTGTTTCCTCTTATGGAAGATCAGTCCTAACCAGTAGAAGTAGGACACATCTCAAAATATCTTAATTCTCACAAAAAGCTGTTGTTAAGAAACCTTGGCTGAAGATAGTCTGCTGGACTGTGGAGGGAGGGGAGGAAATGTGAACATTTCACTATTGCTAGTTTCTAACTTGCTGCAACCACTTTGGGGAACAAGTGAAATATTTGACCTCTAGAGAGATCTAGGCCCGAAAATGTAAAATAAAAATATTTTTATCTTTTGTTTTTTGTTTCCTTTAAGACAAAATTTTGAGTATTTGCTGTGCCTTTGATCAGGTATTGCATATTTTAAAAAGGGAAGCCTAATCTGTAAGAGCTTGTGTTCTTCTAAGAGAAAACCATGCATAGAGAAAGGAAAGAGAGAAAAGGAAGTAAATTAGACAGCTATGGAGTTCAGATAACATTTAACTATAGTCCAATAGCATGAAGTTTGAATGATGAATACCTACTTGAAGACCAAAAGATAAACTCGATCTCCCCGTAATCATTAACATTACGCTTGATAGATGCCGTGAGAGCATGCACAGTTTGTGAAGATACTTGAATAAGGGATGATGATGGCTTTGGTTCACTTAAAGAAATGGGAAACAGCATGAGAGAAGTACAAAATGAACCTAAAGAGGCTGGAGGGAAAATAAAAATTCCTGTTTGCTTTTCAGGAAACCACTGTTGATACATCATTTCAGCAAGAAATAAATTCCCTGGGATGCTCTGGAGTCAAATGTGCTCTCCAGTATTTTGTTTGGTATAACAGAAAACTCTGGTTAACCAACATTTTTTCTGTTCATCCTGATCCTCAGGTTGGGATTAATCTCCTGACCTTGTCAGCTCCATCTGGGGAGTGTTCCTTTAGCCTTTGCATGCCCTGGAAAGCTTGCAGTGAGCTAAGGCATGCACGGCTGGGTCATGGCTGCCTTCACTCAATAGATTTGCTGCACTGAAAGAGAAATGCTTGTTTCTGTCCAGATAATTCGAGATCATGCTTAATTCAAAACAGTTAAGGCAAAATACAAACAGTCCTTTATCTACAAAATTCCAAACAGTAAAATCACAGATGGAGAAATGAGAGAAAACCTTCACTTGTACATTTACAAAGGTTAAACTGGACAGATTTGTCTACGTGATGTCCTTTCTTGACTTAGTGGTGGTGGTGTTCCCTTTTCTTGTGTTCTTGATGCTTCCCATAGTGCTAACTGGAGAATTTTCATAGGTATACTGGTGTTTATGGCCAGTCTCTCTTCTGAAGTCTGACAAAAGATGAAAACAAATTTAACCTTCTAACCATGATCTAGTTTATTTTTCTTATCCAGGGGTTTAGTGTGACTAGTCATCTTAATTAAAATAGACAATGCTTTATTTCTTTGGAGATCCAAAGGTATGTAATTTCCTATATTTAGTTGACTACTTAATTACTCCTTGCCTCAATGAGGGGTAAAACCCTTCTCCTATATCTCTTTGGTGACTAACTGTGTATAAGGTGTGTCCTCTGCTGAATCTTGTACCATGCTGTTTAGTAACTAGGATACTAGATACAAGTACTTAAAATGTGTTGCTTGTTACTGTTCCTTGATTGAGACTATGACATAATGACAGTTACCTGACTTGGTGTGACTGACCCTGTCCATATAACCTCTAAGAATACTGTAATACATAGATATCCTTATTTTAATGAAAAATTATAATAATAAAGTTTAGTTTCTGTAAGACAAATGTATATGAAATGCAACCACAAGTGAAAACCTGAGCTAACAGCTTTTCCAGTATATTCTCAGTCTCTGCACCCCTTTCCCCCTCGTCACCTCTTTTCACAAACTCAGCCAAAAGGGGAAAATGTTGAAAGTTTCCAAAGTCAAGTGTGAGCTTTCTTGGTTTAAATGGGAATAAGAAAGCTAGTGGTTTTGTGTTTAGCTTTAAATAAATTTCCCACTGTATAGAAACACTGTGTGGAAGTAAACTATTTCAGATACCTACCTGTTGTCTAGCAACATAACAAAATAAAGTCTGAAAATCAATATACCTTGAAAGAATTTAAGCAAAAATGAAAAAGCTTCAATAGTCTCCTTCCAGCTTTTAATATTATTATTTTGATATTCTAGATTTTGATATTTTTTTTTCTTGAGTATTTCACAGAATCACAGCCTGAGTTAAAATATCTACTTGCTTGTGGAAAGTATCTGGTGGGTTGTTTCTGTTGAAACAGAGCTTAAGCTTTGGATTCAGTGTTCTTCTCTTCTAGCCAGAGCTGTCACTTACTTCAGGTCAGTTCTGGCACACTATAAATCAGGACTTTCTTCCTAGTCAATCAGTGATTGATTCAAGTTTGCAGCACTTGAAGGCAGTCTTTTCTAGTTTAAAACTGAGTTAAGGTGGTCAGAAAGGTTTGAGCACATAGCTACGAGCTTGTGAGTTCTGGAGCCAAGGCTGGGATTATTGGTTTGCAGTATGGGCTTGGGAAAATAATTTTACATTTACAAGTAGAAATATTTGTTGTGCTTGAGTCTTTCTCTCTGTCTGTGTTGTTTTTTCCTCCCCCTGTGTGTAACTTGATTTCTTTAAGGACTTGGTATCCAACACCACGTTCAGCCTTATTCAGCTTCTTTAGTGTCTGGAGGTACTTAAAGTTGGAAAATCATGCACCCTGCTGTGTCTCTCAGGTGGAGATATACATGCTAATGGAGGCTTAGAAACATAAAATGGTATGTTTGCAAAGGCCTTTGACACCTCTGCAGAATAATTGAAAATAAAACCAAATGGACCTTTAAGATCTCTTCAAAAGTTTAATAGAATATTGATTTTCTTTTGAAGGTACGGAAAGCCTTCATCCCATGCCATGTCCTGTCTATCCCACAGCCCGTAGATTGGAAACACTCAAATCCTTTGCGGTACTGAGTAATGAATAACAAGTGCATCATGATGGGACTGAACTCTGTATACTTGTATTAAAAAGCATTTGGGAGTGACTGTGGCCAGGTTGGATGAGGCTTTGAGCAACCTGGTCTAGTGGAAGGTGTCCCTGCTGATGGCAGGGGGGTTGGAACTGGGTGATCTTTAAGGTCTCTTCCAACCTAAACCATTCTATGTGACTAAGTCCTCTGATTTGCAGTTTTGTTATTTGCACCTCATGCTCTGGAAGAGGTGTTTTCTCACATAATGGTACTCCTGTGAAGAGAGGACCTGTGTGCATCTACTTGTGCCTCTCTGGATTTCTAAGTTAGCTCACGTATGTGTTGTGTAACCTTTCAGTAATCTTGGTGAAGGACAAAGCACTGTTAGCATGAAGGTGCAAAACATTTCAGCTTATAAGTAAAAAAAAGAAAAATCCCATTACAAAAATCCACTTTTTAAAATAGAGCAAACTTCAGACTTCTATAATTGTTTCAAAATTAAGAATGGTTTATAAGTAATAGATTACATCTGTTTTCCTGAGGCAGGTGAAACTACAAGGATAACTGATAGCATATCAAAGGAAAGTAGGAATGGACTTTTATCCTCTTTTTTCCCCCTCTTGCTGTCTGTGGATCTTCAGCTGTGGTGTTCTCCTGCTTACTTTGAAATTGCCCCAGTTAAGTTGGTCTGAAGTCATTGTTGCTGTGAGGGAAATGAGAGAAATGTTTTTACATTAGAAAGGTGTTTCATCTGACTACTCTTGAAAGGTTTTTTTTCTTTTTCCAGTAGTAGTTCAATTTTCAAAAGTACAGCCAGCATCATAGTGTGGGCAAGTAAGGAAATCAAAGAAATAAATTTTCTGACAGTATGGTGTATTTTTTTGCTTATCAGAATGACTCTAAATTCTGTTCTCTTAAAACAACAAAAAGGAATATTTCTGGTTTTCTGATTAGAGGGGAAAAAGTGAAATACTCTGTCTGATCTGTGGAACATATGTGGAGCAATTGCAGTGCAGTGAGGGATGCTCTGGGTAGCAAACAGATCAGGACCCTGCAAGGGAGGCTGCCCTCTGTGTGTGATGTTCAACAGAGTGTCTCTAACTTATTTAGCTCTTTATGTCTCAATATTCCATATTTGTTGAAAAGTAATTGTTAGTGTTCTGTGTAGGGTTTGCTGCCGGTGTCACAAGTGACTGACTTGATGAATTGGTGCTCCCTGAAGGAGCTTTGCTCTTTGAGCTGAGCTGACACGGCACATACAGCTGCATCCTCGGCTCCTGTAGACAGGCAAAAGTGGCAACTATGGCAAGCTGAAAATCAGTCCAAAAAGGTTGTTTCCGTGCATCTTTAGCTTTTCTAAATATATGCCTGCATGCATGCTGAAATTTCTGAGTAGTGATTCCATTAAAACTTGAATATTTGCAGAAGGTAAAACAAATGAGTTGTGATAACATGATATATGACTGAATTTGCATATTCTGTTTAATAAATACAAATTGTTACTGTGTTTAGTTTAATTTGTCATAATTTGCCCTGCTTTACTATTGTTTTGGGTACAAAAAATTAAGGTCTGATCTTGTAAATTCTTACTCTTCTGCAGAGACTTACTAACATCTATATAGGAGTTGGTTGACTCAAGCATGTGTCTACTGATGTTTCCACGCTGCCTTTTCCTTTCTGGTTGCTTCTTGGTACAATTCAGAGTTTGACTGCTGCAGTGCTGGAGCGGCAGCAGCTGTAGAGATGAGAATGAACTCAAGCCAGCACTTGTAAAGCAGCGAGTTAATAATATATTTATAAGGATACTATATATAGGTACTTTGATATCAATATATACTATTAAATAATGTATAATGTATTTACAGGAAAGAAATTTCAGCTCTGCAGCAGCAATTGCACGTACAAGTACTTGACAACAAGAATCGTGCACTATATTGTAGGTATAGATAATGTTAGTCTGTTTAAAACTAAGTAGAAAATTGCTGTAAATGTCCAAAATGGGCTAAATGCCATCTGTGTTCTTGATAGATTTTGAAGGAGATTATAAAATTGTTTAGAGGAACCTTTTGAATTAAAAAAAATCTATGTGACTTTCAGCTTGAGAAACTTGAACAAATCTCTTCTGTAAGAGATTTGTCAGTGTGGGAGACACAGTGTTTTAGTGAGCTACCCCCAAAATATTTCCCTTGGGGAGCTCTGGTTTATTGGAAAACCTCTCCGCCAATATTTGTTTGGCCTCGCCTTCTTTAATAGAAGAAGCAATGGTTGTATGATAGGACTTTGGAGATTAAATAATGTTCTTTGATTATATAGAAAAAAATGAGTGTAGAAAATTGGTCTTCAAATCCGGTAAGGCAGGTGGTCATAGAAGGAAGCCAGGAATCCCTGTGTAAATGTTAACACTTATTAAAGTCAATGTTTTTCTTTCTGTAGTCTCAGCATGTTAAGAAGCAAAAGGGGAGGAAAAGGTTAATCAAATACCAGTATAAACAATATGTTGGCTTATAAGGCAATCATTTCTTATTTCTATTCAAAGCCATTAAGCTATAATTGTGTTTTCTGGCTCATATGTGTAAACAAAACTAAAACAAAAAAACAATTAACCAAGCAAAAAAACCCCTAAACCAAACCCCAAAAGAAAAAAGAACAGCCTGAGAACAAACAAACCAAACACTGTTTTGTTCATGAAACAGTAACACAGGTCAGATGAACTGACTCAGGTAGCCTTGTCCCATGTCCCATCACCCCACTGAGGGTAGTGAGATTGATGTGTCTGCATTTACTCTAGCACACATCGGGTCACTTGATCAGATTTAAGCTGTTTGGTTTTACAGACAATTATTTCCAGATTGTGCTTGTTTGAAATAATGTAATAAGTAGTAGGAAAAAAAGAAAAACACAGAGAGTGTAGCCAAGAAGAGCAGTTGAGCATAAGGGAGTTGGGGCTCAATACTGGTGGTGGTGTCTTAGGTGACCACTGTGCTGGAGATTTGCAGGAGATGCATGTGGGGACACATCCCTCTCCTGGGGATTTAGAGGGAAGCTGCTACTACCGTGGTTTCTTCTGGTCACAATTTGCTGCTTTCATACCTGCTCTTTCTGGGCTCCCCAAGGGTTTATGCTGAGGAGAAGCAACTACAAGAGCTGCTGGCGAGGACCTGAGGCTACCTTCAAGTGTTCTTTAATCAAATCCCTTATTACTCTGTCACAGCCCCATCCTGATAACCTCCAACAAGGATCCTTACCTCAAAACAACCTGACATTGAATGAGGGTAATACATTGCTCGATGATGATGATGGATTCACTAACGTTATTTGACATATCTTTCATGTTAAAATTAATGTCGTCTTTGATGTTGTGAAGGTTGAATTCAGAGAAGATAATTGATCCTTGAGCTGAAAAGAAGTCTTCAAACTTCTTGGCAGTTACTTGGTAGTTCAGGTTGCAGTTGTGTCCTGGCTGTCATTCTGGTTGCAGACCAGCCTCTCAGTGTGGTGGGTAAATTGTCAAAACTGGAAATGTCACATGAACGTGTGGAAACAGAAAAAACTGAGTGATTTTGCCTTTAAACTAAAAGACCCAGGATTTCTTAAAGTTGCAAATGTATCTGTGTTATCTTTTTTTAATTTAAGCCTACATAAATTATTAAAATACATTTGGGAAAAATAGATAACATTTGCAGTTAGTATTAGATAATGTTATTAGGTTTTTTTTACAATGCGTAGGATTATTGTTTTAGAATTAAAAAATGTTGCCTCCAGAAACTTTTTTGACTTTTATTTTGCAGAAGATAGTGAAGGTTCAGGTGCTCATCCTCGGGAATGGGTTTCAGGGTGATGGAGCAGCCATGAAATGGCTCCTACATCCTCTAATTCTGGGTACAAACATCATGAATTCCTGACTGCTTGTGTTAGTTGCATAATCAAAATGTTTAGAGGTTGGTTGCCCAATAACAAAAAATTCTGACACTTTAATCTGTGATTTGAAAGCTTTGTATGGTGTGGACTACCACTGTAATGGTGGAGACTACCATTTTTATGGAAGAATTTGTCACCTGTTACAGTACTGGGCATGTAGGAATGCAGGTGGAAAGTGGCTGTGATGAAGTCCCGTGATACATTGATCGTTACAGCCGATTGCAAATTCAGTGGAAAGGGACACTTAAAACTATAGTGAATAACTCTTGAGAGTCCAGAAGAATGCAGTGAAGAACTCTGATCCAAGGTCTCAGGCTCTGGACTGTTGCTTTTATTTTTCTACATCTGAAAGGAAAATAGAACTTAATTAGAAATCCCTTGGTCTGTGTAGGTACGGTGATGTATGAGGGGCATGATAAACTGTGCTTCTGTGTTTCTACAGTGATTTTTTTATTTTTTGCTTTGGAGAGGATGTCTTTAACATGGTGATTTCACTCTTCTCACCTGAGCTTGTAGAATGGTAGAGTCCAGTTATCTAGAATACTGTTGTGGTGGACATTCATCAAAATCAGGAATTTCTTTTCAGTGGTGCCCAGTGATAGGACAAGGGGCAACGGGCACAACCTGAAGCACAGGGGATTCCACTTAAACATGAAGAAAAAATTCTTTACTGTGAGGGTGCCAGAGCCCTGGGACAGGCTGCCCAGAGAGGGTGAGGAGTACCCCTCCATG